>NW_017893453.1:32399-46304 GCF_001540865.1 Ananas comosus
GTTACTAGTTTTCACTCAATGCCTTCCAAAAGCTCTCGATTTCTTAGTTTAAGACGTTTGACGTCGAAAACTCGAGAGCCCCTGGCCAGGGACCACCCTCTCTGGCCAGGGGCTTGCGCACGTCTTACTCTGTCGGCTTTTTAGCCGATTCAGGACCTTCCTATCGAGAGCTAACACCTTCGGACTTTCCGAAGTGTACCATCCTCGCACTTTGGTCAATTTGACTAAAGTTCGATATTTATTTTCCGAAGTTTTGGTATATTACACGTCTTCTGGGGGGGACTTTACCTCGCCCAGTGGTCTCCGGAGCACACCGCTTGAGGGGGAGCTACCTTTCTCAAGCCAAGACTCAATGTGAGTATCGATCCAATTCTTAACTTGAGGACGCATAGCCATAGCCACGATGCCACTATATCAATGATAGGTTTCTACCTTATCATATTTGCCACTCTCTAGGCTACTCTTGTCATAATGTCACTATTGTTTAAACCATATTTAACAAACCATATCTCAATGCCAATCTTGTCTTTATTGTTAATGTCACCTTTGTTTACTATTATCATAGTCCGATGTCACATTCACACAAGTATAGGGTTCCAACATACATGTCTCATATGGTTCTTTATCAATCACTATGTTTATCTACGTTAGAAATATAATATTGAAATTCTAACCATTATTCACATGCCAACTACCCTATCATGCATGAATGACACTATTCACATATATGCTCAATAATAGGTAACAGAGACATAGAAGGAAATCCAACGATTCCGGAGTGCACCCCCCACCTCGTATGGTAGCAAAGGAGTTGGGGTTCGAATTTGGTGATTTTTGGATGCTTATCCCGCGTGTTGCGGCAATCTGTACCAAAATGAAGCCAAATTAGGCTTTTTACTAAATAACTTTACATAGACTCTTCGTTTCGACGAGCCGAGTCTTCCAGCGCGTTCATTATACCCCCAATTAGGTTTCCACAAGGTCAATTTATCTCGAAAACAACCTAGGGCAAAAGCCCCAAATTTGGTGCCCTAACAATGTCATATTGCTAAATTTCTTGGATTGATCTTGAAGCTAAGCAAAAGGAAGCTTATAACCATCCAAGAAGCTCTCTAATACTATTTCTAAGCCATTCGAATCATTCCTAGGGCATCTAAAGCTAACCCTAGAAGTTCACCACGAGAGCACTTGAAGAAACCATGAATTTTCATGGGTTCAAGGCCTCAAGAGAGTTTCTAGCTTTGCAAGAAGACCAAATGTAAGGTACCGGACTTCTAAAACTATGAAGTTACGGTGTATATTTAAATGGTTCCGGTGAGGTTGCGGTGGAACGCATACCGGATTTTAAATATAAAAGCGAAAATAAATAAAAATAGTATGAGATATTATTTTTATTGGATTTAGAGAACTGAAATATAAATTGGGAATGACCTGTGCTGAAATCAGAGCGAAAACAGAAGATTTAAAATTTTCTGTAAGAAACGGGGCAGATAAATTAGCAGAAAATACACAGTGTCATAAAATTATGAAAATTGGCGGAGATGTCAGAAATATTTTTATGAGGCTAGATTTAAAATTTCATATTTTTCTGACACCTGTAGAAAGAGAAATCGAATCCCAAAGCTATCTGATAAAGATTGCAGTTCGGTACAGTTTTCAGTGACCAAACGGGGTCGAAACTGAAATATTAAAATTTGAACGAGCATGCCTGTCAAATTTGAGCGAAAACGGACATCCGGAAGGACTCCAACGAAATTTATCAGATTTCAAGCTGCCCGTAGTGAATAGTGTATAGTTGAGAGGCAAAATGGTAAAAAGGGATTTAATCCCTTTTCTTCTTCTCCTTCCTCAGCCGCAGCAGCCCCAAACCGCATGCGACACACACACGCATGCATGGAAGGGAGAGAGAGAACTTCCATTTCTCTCTCTAAATCTCTCCCAAAATGGATGGATTTGGTGGAGATTGAAGCTTGGAGGTGGATCGCCTTCGTCTTCTTCATCTTCTCCATGATTTGGAGCTAATTTTGAGGTAAGCTTTTGCTACCCTTTAATGGTAGATCCTTAATGGTTGGTTTAAATAGCTTAGAAATGGATTTAGAGGAATCCTAGCATGCTATCTAGATGATTGATGCTTAATTCGTGAAGGGATTTGATGATTTCTTGCATAGTTGCAACCTAGGGCTCCAAAATGTAAGTTTTGCTAATAGATGGGTTTGATCTAAATTGAACATATATAAACCTAATTGCTAGGTAACGAAACGCGTTGGCGAGGACGGATCGGCAATCCGACGAGCCGTTACAAAGTTATTAAAGAAACGGACGTTTAGGCTTCGTTTCCGCCTGGAGGGCCGAGACGATGTCGTAAAATCATAAAAATGGATTTGAAGCACCGTGGCACATAACCGAAGACCTTTAACTTTCGGATCGCAAATCGGAGATCGTTTGGGTGATTGCGCGAGAGTTCGAGCCAAACCGGGCCGCGGGTGTCGCAGGCGGCCGATTGCAAGTAACTACAAGCAATCGGAGAGTAAATTAAAGTGGGTTGTGCTTACCGAAGCTACTAGGTCGCCCTTATGTCTAAGAATATTAAGAATTCGTGTTTATGCATATAAGTGTTAAACAATGCATGTTAATGTGAATGCTAAGTAGAAATGCATAGTGAGCAAGTTACATAATGCTAGTAATGCATGATATGATGTAAATGCTAAAGTAGATGCATATAAAAGATTATATATATATGCATGTAAACTAGAAGGATGCATGTAAATATAATGCATAGAATGAAATGCATGTTGATGANTATATGCATATAAACTAGAAGGATGCATGTAAATATAATGCATAGAATGAAATGCATGTTGATGACATAGTCTAGAAATGCTAAATGTAATATGCATGTTAATATGATAAGAAACCATGCTAGTAAGTGAAAGCATATTAATACATATGTGTATAATGAGCATGTTGGATAAGATTCGTGTACATGTAGACTCGAGATGACAATAGGATGTCAAGTAGATTGAGTGGCACCTAACCTAGTGTTAAAGAACATAGGTTGTAAATGAATCTAGAGTCATGTGAACTAGATCGAGTGGCATCTAACCTAGTGTTATTGAACATAGGTCGAGTGGCATCTAACCTAGTGTATAAAACATAGGTTGGACATGAATGACAATGAACCTAGTGTTGTTGAACCTAGGATGAATCATGAGTGGCATCTAACCTAGTGTTAAAGGACATAGGTTATGGATTGAACCTAGAGATAAGTAAACCTAGGTTATGTGATAGAGACGTTGAACCTAGAGTCAATTGGACCTAGGGTGAAAAGGACATTGGACCTAGATAGGTCAATACTATAGGGTTTGAAACCAACCCTTGAGCTATATGAAATGGATTCCGGAATCCCTAGTGATGTGGCCTCACATGGAGCGATGAAAATTGTGGTAAAAGAGATGGCAAGCGAATCCTAACTGCAGGTATGTGTGGTTCTCCTCGCCTGGCAGTGATTCAACGGGTATGTGTGGTTCTCCTCGCCCGGGATGCCATGAGAATAAGCTGGAATTTGGTATGTGTGGTTCTCCTCGCCCATTAGCTTATCGGATGATGCCGCCTAGATTGACTTGAACCTTGCTGGGTAAGAGCGATGTGGTCGCTGCCAGATGACTAAGTCACGTCTTGAACCATTGTTAGGTGAGGTGCGATTAGTTCGCCGCCAGATGGCTAAGTCATGACTTGAGTTGTTGTTGGGTTCGATGCGATGAGTTCGCCACCAGATGGTTAAGTCAGATTTGCGGTAGGCTGTGACGGCAGCCAGGCTGAGATGCAGCCAGTGCGCGGACTATCCGCGGATGATTGACTCGAGGCCGAGTCGGGTGGTTAGCTTGATTAGGATAATAGAAACCTTATAAGCTAGTGATTGAGGCAAGAACCTAAGGTAATAGTAACCTTATAATTGAATGAAATGAGCTAAAGTTAGCAAAGTAAATGTAGAATTAACACATCTACTAGTTGTTTATACAGTTGCATAGTTGCATATATTCATATTGCATATCGCGAGGCATGTTATCTGTTAGTTGCATAATTACATTACGATATATATATATCTGTAGATGTTTTTGGACTAACATGATTGCAGTGCCTCCTTGGACCTATCAGTCGAGCTCTTCCCTTGGGTGGCCGTACCCACTGGGAATCATGGAGTTGGTTCTCACCCCACGTTGTTTTGGGGTGTTTCAGGTTCGCACGTGAGCGGCGCGGCAGCGCGAGGAAAGGACGTAGCTCCATAGATAGCATCCTACACAGAGACCAAAGATAGCAATACCCCGTCGACATAGCCTAGGGGTTTGGAATGAAAAGAATACAATGTATCAATTTGTAATAAGCAAATGATGTAATAACTTAATTCCATTTGGGAGTTGGATGTAAAGTAAATGTATCATTGTGAATGCATGTAATAACATAGGATGTGTTATGTTGTGATACTTTTCTTATGCAATCATGATTGATATCTGTTCCTGGTTGGAACCCTTGTAATGTTCATTGTATTGATTGCGATGCCTAGGACGTACAGGGGAAACTCTGTCCGTTCGGCGGTCTGTCGACGCGCCCGAACTCGGCCAAATAGGCGGGGCTCGGGGCGTGACACCAAAACTCAAAGACTTAGGGTATAAATCCTAACCCTAGAACCATTCTTGCACAAAACTCACCTTAGCCACAAGCTCACCCAAGTCCACCTTGTTGGAGAGCTTCAAACCCTTCAAATCTACCAAAACTCCACCAAATCCCTTCTCCTTCTTCTTCTCCTTAGCCTTTGGAGAGAGATTCCTAGAGAAAGATAGAGGAAATAGGTTAGAGATGGTGTTCACACCTGTTGTGAACCAATGGGTGTGTTGGGGTATTTTATAGGTTGCAATAATAGCAACTAGGCCCCCTAAAAACTCTATTTTGCAACAGACCAATTCTTTGCTGCCAGACCAAAGTGTACTGGTACAGGCCTTAATGTCACCGGTAACACGATCACGCAGAGGCAAACCCGGGAGCAGCCTTCTCTCGGTGAGCCATTTTGTACCGGTACAACACTGATGTTGTACCGGTACACTTTGCCCAGATTGCAGTTTTTTTGCATCTTTTCGTTTCTACTTTGCTCCAATCAATGCAAACATCTTTCTAACTCTTTTAGACTCACTTTTAATTCTTCCAACCTTGTTGGAATGCCAATTGAAACTTGTCCAACTATTTCTCTTGGATGCTTTAGTCAATTTGGCTAAAGTCCAATACACTCTACCGAGGTTTCGATATATTACATCAGGTTTGAGCTCTGCGAGCCCGAGTACTGGTACTGCATTGCCCGAGTATCGGTACTGCATCGCGTGGGTACCTGTACGCAGCGTGTTTTCTCGCTTAACCGAGGCTCGGGTTTGGCGAGCTCGGCTGCCGGATACCGGTACTCCAGCCTGCGTACCGGTACGCAGTGCAGTTCGCAGACTGCCAATTTTTGGAGATTCTTTTTGTAATTGTCCCAACACTTTATATACCCCATACCTCTTGGGCAGGGGCTCTTGTGCTACGACCAAAGGAGGGAGAGATGAGTCCTCTCCACTTTTCCATCGCTTTTTAACTCTCTTTTGCTTGGGATTTTTGGGTTTGATCTCTCCCTTTTGCTTTTTCTGCATCTTGGTGGCCGTCCCACCATTGGAGAAGCTTTGAAGCTTGGTTTGGAGCTTGTTTGAGGAGAGATCTTCAACCCTAGCTGGGTTCTAGCTTGGTTTGGGGCTTCTTCAAAGATTAGTAACCTTAATCTCTCATTTGATTCTTATTTTAGTGGATTTCTTGAGATGAAAACCTAAAATGTGGAATCTAGGATTTATTTGGGCATTTTTGATTAGTAGCATTTGGGACTGGATTGATAGGTGTAAAACCTTCATTTGTGTTGGTTTTGAAGGGCTCTAGCTTTCATATGGCATTTGAGAGGGTTTTCTACCATTTAGGTGAGTTTTGACCCTTTTCTTAGGTTGGTTAAAGATGAACACTTTGGGTGTTCGTTCGTTCCATCTAACCCTCTTAGAATTTTCTTTAGGGAGTTAGGAGACTTGTGGGCACCTTCGTTCGCGCAAACGAAAGGGTTCCAAAAAGCTCTTGGTGGGTTTGACCTCACCGAAATGGATGAACTCCCCCTATGTTATTTTACTTGTTGTAAAAATAAAAATTTATGCATATTCATGTTAGATAGAGCATATGTGAATTTTAGAATGCTTAAAATGTATGTGTTATGTATGATGAAATATTACCTCTATGTAGTAGAGAGATTTGCATATAATATGCATGCAAGTGAAAAGCATTCTTTTATATGGTTTGGAATCATGTTTTATTTAGTGAAAATGACAAGAATATCATGCTCTTAAACATAGAACTTATGCTTGACATAGTGGACTTTAAATGTTATAAAGTGGCATTCAACTTAGCAAATGATTAAACTTGTACTTTGTAATATACCGAAAATTTGGAAAATAAATATCGAACTTTAGTCAAATTGACCAAAGTGCGATGATGGTACACTTCAGAAAGTCCGAAGGTGTTAAAACGGGTAAAAGTGCGTTGTGGAAGGTTTTCGAGAGCTAGAGAATCAAAATTCTGCAAACTGCAGATTTTGAGCTCTCGGGGACCGGTCCCTGGTGGGAGAGACCGGTCCCCGAACGAGTATGAAATGAGACAGCCGAATAATCGGCTAAGTCCTGAGAAACTAGCTCTCGGGAATCGGTCCCTACCTGAGAGACCGGTCCCCGAGAGACCGGTCCCTCAGGAGAGACCGGTTGCATCCTGCGAGAGTCCTGCTGACCCGCATGGAGAGCTCTCGGGGACTGGTCCTTTGTCTGGGAGACCAGTCCCTGCCTGCGAAAACTGCCCAGTCCAGGCAGTGTACAGAGATAAAAGTTGAGGGGTTTATTTGCATTTTTGCAACCCATGGGTTATGTTGAGGGCTGAGAGAGCCTTTTCTCTCATTCTCTCCCTCACACACACTCTCTTCTCTCCCTCTCTCTCTCTAGAAGGCAAAGGAGAAGAAGAAGAAAGAAAGAAAGAAAGGAAAAGAAGGAAAAGAAGGTGAAGAAGAAGATCAAGAGGTGAAGCAACTTCATCTTCTTCCTCTCTAGCTTGGAAAAGGAGAGCTTATATGGTGAGCTTTGAACCCTATTGTAGTAAAACCCTAAAATGGGCTTTGAATAAACCTAGAAATGGTTTTAATGGATTATTTAGAGTCTTTGAAGCTTTCTTTTTGCTTCTTTAGAGATCAAAACCATGGTTTAGCTTGAGGTGAGCTTCAACCCACCTCTCATGGTGAAATCCAAACTAGAGTTTGGAGTGAGCTAAGAATGGTTCTAATGGACTCTTTAGAGTATATTGAAGCTACTTTTGCTTCTCTTTGAGATCAAACCCTAGGTTTGATGATGCTATGGACCTAGGGCACCCAAATTAGGGCTTTTGCTCATGAGAATTTCTAAGTGCAATTGACCCTATAAAAACCTAATTGGGGGTATTTCCGACGCGTTGGTGCGCTCGGATTAGCGTTACGAAAAGCCAAAGTAAAGATATGAGCAAAATGGCCTAATAAGGCTTCGTTTTGCCGCAGGTAATGAACCGGGTGTCTAAAAATCCTAAGAAAATCGTCGGAGCACCTAAAGGGACCTACAAGGTGGGTGGTCTTCTCAAACTCATTGAACTTCTCTCTATGCCTAATGTGTCATTCATTTGAGCATGTGTATATATATTGTTGCATGCATTTTAGGGTAAAGTAATGATGAAAATGTGATGATGCATGATTGTGAGTACAACTTGCATAATATGATGAATGAGAACTATGTGAACGTCAAAAACCCTATGTGTATGCATGAGAGAAAAGTGAGCACCCAAAGTGAGCAAAAGAACAGAGTGACACAATGACATAGATCGAGTGGCATTCGATAAAGTTAAAGTGAAATGACACTAGAGATGGTGTGAGGTAAAGAACCAATGTATTGTAAAGAATGATAAAAATGACAATGTTTAAAGTTAAAGTAATGTGGGGAGTAAAGAACAAGAAGTGCTAGAGGTAGCCAAAAGTAAAGAATGTAAAGAATATAATTACTAGAGTTAGCAAGAGTAATGAATGGTAAAGAACAATGATTGCTAGAGTAGCAACATAAAGTGATGTAATGAACACTAGAGCTAGTGTAAAGTCAAGATTGAACTTATAAATCCTTTGAGTTAAGGATATGATCATACTTGCTATGAGTTCCGTGCTCGAGGGCGGTCGCTCCCCCTCGGGCGATGCGCTCCGGAGTTATGCATCACGGGTTGGAGTAAACCCGAAGGACGGTCCTAGCGGGTGAGTTCCTGCGATGATGGACTTAATGTGAAGCAAGTTAAAGTAATGTGGGGAGTAAAGAACATGAAGTGCTAGAGGTAGCCAAAAGTAAAGAATGTAAAGAATATAATTGCTAGAGTTAGCAAGAGTAATGAATGGTAAAGAACAATGATTGCTAGAGTGGCAACAAAAAGTGATGAAAGAACACTAGAGCTAGTGTAAAGTCAAGATTGAACTTATAAATCCTTTGAGTTAAGGATATGATCATACTTGCTATGAGTTCCGTGCTCGAGGGCGGTCGCTCCCCCTCGGGCGATGCGCTCCGGAGTTATGCATCACGGGTTGGAGTAAACCCGAAGGACGGTCCTAGCGGGTGAGTTCCTGCGATGATGGACTTAATGTGAAGGAAGTCGATGTGGCGATACCCCCCGGTTAGCCTTGAGATTAAAGAACAAAGAGCAAAGAACAAAGTGCAAAGAACAAAGAACAGAGAACAAAGAGTAAAGTGAAAAGAACAAAGAATTTGCATAATCTGCATTTATTTAATGTTGAGCATATTTCTGCTTATTGTTAAGGCATATTAGCATCATGTATAGTTTGGTTACTGTTTACAGCCTATTCTTTCTATTATGCCTGAGTTAGTCCTAGTGGGAAAGTCGGTGATGTTGAGGCCGAACCCACTGAGAACTTTGTCGTAGTTCTCACCCCACTATTTCCACAGAGCCGGGACCGAGCGAGCCGGCGAGCGACCGAGGTAAAGGTATCGCGCCTTAGTCAGAGGCTACCAGAGTTGGGTTTATATTTTGTAATAGTTACCCTTTATCATCTTTTGTACTTGATGGTTAGTGATGTAAAGAAAAGAATGTAATGTGTATTTTGGGGTAAATGTGATGTAAGAAAGAAATGATGAAATGAAATGTAAGGAATTCGAAAATGAACAAGATGAATGCGATGTATATGATCAAAAATGAATCATAGTATAAGTGAATGTTTAGTTTCATTTTTTTTTCACTCGTGGCTATTGCTTACCCTCATGTAAGCCGTATTTGTATATTTCCGCTAGTGCACTTTTTGTTTGAAATTGTACATGTGATGAGCCTTGGGCGGACAGGGGAAACTCTGTCCGTTCGGCATCTGTTCGACGTGCTCGGGCCGGTCCAAATTGGTATCAGTCCCGAGGCGTGACATACTTAATGACATAGTGATAGGCCATTGGGATATTAGCCTATATACCATGTTTAAGACATGATATTTGGTCTTGAGACGGATGATTACGCTTGCTTACCATTGTGCTCATTCGCACATGCTTGTGAGGGTTGCTCTTCATAAGCCAGCACTCTGAAGATAGCCATCTCAACATATGCTCGCCCGTACGGGATTGGACGCCGAAATGGGATGCCGTGGATGAGGCTCATTTCTAGGGTAGGAATGTTGACTACCACAGGGCCATTAGGCACGGCGTAGGCTGGACTACCCTTGTGTAGGTCCTATATGATTGGAACAAAGTTGGACTTTAATGCAAAGTGGACATTGGACAAGTCAGTAAATAATGACATTTTACTAGTGGTACTTGTGGACATCATGTCATTTATACATATGCATATTCATATTAAAATAGCATTATACTGGCGGATATTCATGATATGTGGAGGCATAGTAGTCTAGTAAGTTTATTCCATGTTTAACATACATGTTGTACTTTTTATTTAAATGTTAGAACTTGCTACTTTTGTTTCTTTTGCCTAGTGGTGTATTTCGCTGAGGTCAACGGCTTGCCCACTGGGAACTATTGATTAATAGTTCTCACGCCCTCTGTTTGTTGTTTTTATTACAGAGCCTTCCACACCAGGAGAGGCTCGGGATCGCGGCAAGGGCATTGCCTCTGTCTAGTTGTGAGGAGCTTCGCTATTAGGTGGCCCACCTCTCTTTTGTTTTATTTTGGAGAGAATGAAAGTTTTGTACCTTAATGTAGAGGCCACCATTTTGGTATATCCAGCACTTGTATTGGAGATCTCAATGTATTAACCTTTATGGTTCATGTTATTTGTTTAATTCTTTTATCTATCCACTTGCTTTTAAAATCTAGTTTAAATCATGCTCTGATATCTCTAGATGCTTATTTATTGTAGCTTTATTTATCACTTTGTTGTAGACGCCTTATATGTTTTAGGCATATGGCGGATCTGGACACACACCGGGCGGACTTCCGCTGGGTCCCGGGGCGTGACAGATTATTTTGGTATCAGAGTTTAGGGTTGAGTCTTAGTGGACCTAGCAAACCTTAGGCCGGTTGAACTATAGGAAATAGGCTCGTGAGAGACGGGGTCTATTTGACTTGTAAGCGAAAGTATTATGATTGGGTTTTATGATAACTCTAAAAAGTTGGAGTTTAATCGAAGTGTATATCTTCTAACTTCACGGAGGGTTACATTGGTGGCCGACAACGTAACATCGGGAGTTAGTAGTAAAGGACACTTAATTACTTTCGCATGATTTGGGGTATTGTTTGCTCGAGCAGGGTTACGATAGCGTGGGTTTTACTAACCTGCGCTTTTATGATGTTGTAGTGATTATGCCGACTACTCGCTCTAAATCTATCGGGGCGGAGAACGCGGCAAACCTTGAGGAGGTGGAGACCTCTGCTACTAACGGATCTAGCGAGGTCTGAGACTTGAGGACCCAGCTTGCGGTCCTCACAGATTTAGTAGCATAGCAGGCGGCGGCGGCTCAGTGATAGGCCGATGTGCCGCATCGACAAGAGACGCGGATGAAGCGATTGGAGGACTTGTTGCTTCAGCAGGCAGCTGCTAGGGAGGCTCAGATTCCCACACCACCAGCGCCAGTTGAGGACGTTGCACCGAGGGTGTCGTCTCTCGCGCCCAGCTCTTTGCGGGCGGCACCTTTGGTCGAGCCTTGGGAGGAGGTTTTCGCGACAACGCTAGCTCAGGTGCCTCCGGCCGGGGCAGTCTTCCCCATGATGGTAGAGGGAGCAGAACGAGACCGGCTCATGGATCGCCTCAACGAGTTTAGGATGTGCAGTCCCCAGATCTTCGATAGAGAGAAGGCCGACCACTGGATCGTGGAGAAGTGGTTAATGCACATGGAAAAGCTTTTTCGCGACACCTTCGTAGAGGAGAGAGACCAAGTTTGGCTCGCCACTCATCACTTGAACAGCAAGTGTAATATACCGAAACTTCGGTAAACGAATATCGAACTTTAGTCAAAATGACCAAAGTGCAAGATTGGTACGCTTCGGAAAGGCCGAAGGCGTCGGAAAGAGCAAAAGTGCATTGTAGGGGATCTTCGAGAGCTAGAGAATCAAAAATCTACAACTGCAGCTTTTGAGCTCTCGGAGACCGGTCCCTAAAGGAGAGACCGGTCCCTAAAGGAGAGACCGGTCCCCGTAGGTGTAAAAATGATAAAATGGCTAAGTACTGGAAAACCAGCTCTCGGGATCCGGTCCCTGAAGGAGAGACCGGTCCCCGTACGCGAGAAATCTGAGAGTGAGGAAAATTTGGCTAAGTCTCGGGAGAGCAGCTCTCGGGAACCGGTCCTTGCTAGGGAAACCGGTCCCCGAGAGACCGGCACCATTAGGGAGGGACCGGACCCATTTTTCGTAGCTGAGGGGCTGCTCTCGGGGACCGGTCCCTTGCTAGAGAGACCGGTCCCCGTGCCCGAAAAATGCCCAGTCAGGGCTGTACAATGAGATCAAAGTTGAGGGGTCTAAATGCATTTATGCCTTTGTGGGGTTATGTTATGAGAGATAAGGACTTGTTTCTCATTCTCTCCCACACACACACATGTTTGAGAGCTCTCTCTCTAGAAAATCTCTCTCTCCCTCAAGAGATAGAGCAAAGAGGAGAAGTTGGAGGAGAAGGAGGCTAAGGAGTGGATCACCATCTTCTTCTTCCTCATTGGTGCAAGAAAAGGGAAAGCTTTGAGGTAAGCTTTGTCACGCCCCGGGACCGATACCAATTTGAACAATAAGCAAGGAGTATGCTCAACATTAAATAAATGCAGATTATGCAAATTCTTTGTTCTTTACACTTTACTCTTTGTTCTTTGTTCTTTGCACCTTATTCTTTGTTCTTTGCTCTTTAATCTCAAGGCTAACCCAGGGGTATCGCCACATTAACTTGCTTCACATTAAGTCCATCATCGCAGGAACTCACCCGCTAGGACCGTCCTTCGGGTTTACTCCAACCCATGATGCATAACTCCGGAGCGCATCGCCCGAGGGGGAGCGACCGCCCTCGAGCACGGAACTCATAGCAAGTATGATCATATCCTTAACTCAAAGGATTTATAAGTTCAATCTTGACTTTACACTAGCTCTAGTGTTCTTTCATCACTTTATGTTGCTAACTCTAGCAATTATTGTTCTTTACTTTTCTTTTACTTTTGCCATCTCTAGCATTCTTGTTCTTTACATTTCTTGTTCTTATTACCCCACTTTACTTTAACTTTACACATATTGTCATTTTCATCATTCTTTACATCACTTTGGTTCTTTACCTCACACTATCTCTAGTGTCATTTCACTTTAACGTTATCAAATGCCACTCGATCTATGTCATTGTGTCTCTCTGTTCTTTTGCTCACCTTGGATGCTCACTTTTCTCTCATGCATACACATAGGGTTTTTGACATTTACATAGTTCTTATTCATCATATTATGCAAGTTGTACTCACAATCATGCAACATCACATTTTCATCATTACTTTACCCTAAAATGCATGCAACAATATATATATACACATGCTCAATGAATGACACATTAGGCATAGAGAGAAGTTCAATGAGTTTGAGAAGCATCACCCACCTCGTAGGTCTATTTAGGCGCTCCAACGATTTTCTTGAGATTTATAGGCTCCTCGTTCTTCTCCTGCAGCAAAACGAAGCCAACTTAGGCTATTTTGCCCATATCTTTACATACACTTTTCGTAATGCTATTCCGAGCGCACCAACGCGTCGGAAATACCCCCAATTAGGTCTCTAGAGGGTCAATTTCATTTAGGAACCCCATGAGCAAAAGCCCCAATTTGGGTGCCCTAGCTCCATAGCATACATCAAACCTAGGGTTTGATCTCAAAGAGAAGCAAAAGTAGCTTCATTCTACTCTAAAAAGTCTATTAGAACCATCTTTAGACAAATCAAAACCCTACTTAGGGTTTCACCATGAGAGGTGATGAAGCTCACCTTAAGCTTCACCATTTTCATGGTCTTGATCTCTAAAGAAGCAAAAGAAAAGCTTCCAATACTCTAAAAGTTCTAAAAAAACCATCCTTGCTCTAATCCAAACCCTAATTTGGAATTTAACATGAGAAGGGGCAAAGCTTACCTCTAAGCTGGCTCCTTTCTTGCTCTAGAGAGGAAGAAGATGAAGTTGCTTCACTCCAATAGCTTCTTCGCCACTTTCTTCTTCTTCTTTTTCCTCCTTTTCCTTCTCTTCTTCTTCTCCTTCTTGTCTTCTAGAGAGAGAAAGAGGGATGAGAGGGGATGAGAGGGGGAAAATGAGAGAAAATCTCATTAGGCCCCATAATATAGCTATTGGGTTGCCAAAATG
>NW_017893453.1:49071-53338 GCF_001540865.1 Ananas comosus
ATCGCCCTTCGTAACTCATCATCCTTGGGCACACACCATCGATTTCGAAATCGAAGTGCGCCATCAACTCCAATGCCAAAGTCTTCGGCCTTACCGTTCTCAACATCACCTCGAACCTTTTGGAGATAAGGATCCGAAGCTTGTAACTCTTTAATTCTCTCGAAGAGGGTCGGTTGCACAACTAATGCGGCAAGTGTAGCCGGCACTCCCGGCGCTACCACTACCAACCCGAATCGCTGCATTTCTTTTTGCAATAGCGGTTGAGGCGTAATCGCCGTCGCTAAGTTCTCTGCCAATTTTCTACTTAGAGCATCGGCCACGACATTGGCTTTTCCGGGGTGGTATAGGATGGTGACATCATAGTCCTTTAGCAACTCTAACCACCGCCGCTGTCGCATGTTCAACTCTTTCTGGGTGAACAGGTACTTTAGACTCTTGTGGTCGGTATATACCTCACAATGTTCACCATACAAGTAATGTCTCCAAAGCTTTAGCGCGAAAATCACCTCGGCTAACTCAAGGTCGTGAATCGGGTAGTTTTTCTCATAACTCTTTAACTGGCGCGATGCATACGCAATGACCCGCCTATTTTGCATTAATACACACCCGAGACCAACATACGAGGCATCACTGTACACTACAAAGGTCTCTCCCGGAGTTAGCAAGGCAAGAACCGGGGTCGACGTCAACCTGTTCTTTAACTCCTCGAAGTTTCGATCGCAATCGTCGCTCCAAACGTACTTTACTCCCTTATGCGTGAGGCGCGTTAGTGGAGTGGTTATTTTGGCGAACCCCTCCATGAACCGCCGATAGTAGCCCGCGAGTCCAAGAAAACTGCGGATCTCCGCTACATTCGTCGGGCGAGGCCAATCCTTTATTGCCTCTACTTTCTTCGGGTCTACCGAAACTCCGTCGCCCGATACCACATAACCTAAGAATGTGACCTCCTTTAGCCAAAAGTCACACTTCTTCAACTTTGCATAGAGCTTCTCCTGTCTGAGTATTTGCAACACCGCTCTCAGATGCTCTTCATGCTCCTCTTCACTTTTCGAGTAAACCAATACGTCGTCTATAAACACCACGACGCATCGATCCAACAACGACCTAAAGACTCGATTCATCAAGTCCATAAATGCTGCCGGGGCGTTAGTAAGCCCAAACGGCATTACCGTGAACTCATAATGGCCATACCGCGTACGGTACGCCGTTTTGTGCACATCCTTCGGCCTGATTTTTAACTGATGATACCCCGATTGGAGGTCAATCTTCGAATACACCTTAGACCCTTGCAACTGATCGAATAGATCGTCAATCCTTGGCAACAGGTACTTGTTCTTTATCGTCACTTTGTTCAACTCGCGATAATCTACGCAGAGTCGAAGTGTGCCATCCTTTTTCTTCACAAATAGCATCGGAGCTCCCCATGGTGACACGCTCGGCCTCACGAAGCCTTTATCGAGCAAGTTCTGTAGTTGGCCTTTAAGCTCCTTTAACTCCACCGGTGCCATTCTATACGGAGCCTTCGAAACTGGTTCCGTCCCGGGAATCAAGTCAATGACAAACTCGACTTCCCGGTCCGGTGGCAGTCCCGGTAACTCCGCCGGAAATACATCCGGGTACTCGCATACTACTCGAATATCTCCCAACTCTGGGTACTCCTTTCGAGCATCCACCATGGTTGTCAAATAGGCCCTACACCCTCCTTTGATCATTCTCTTCGCCCTCACGGACGATATAGTCGCCGCGAAGCGCCTACTCTTACATGCTTGGTAGACTAACTCTTCTTGATTAGGCTCACGAAAAGTGATCACCTTGCTTTCACAATCTATCACCGCATAGTACATGGAGAGCCAGTTGGTTCCCAAGATAACATCGAATCCCCACATCTGATCTAGCACTAGCAGATCAATCGGCATAATCCAATCGCCTATTTGCACTGGACACGCCAAACACTCGTTATGAACACTAAATGAATGTTCTGGGGCGTTCACCCACCAGTAATCCTCATTGTACACCATCTCTATGCCATGAGTCTTAGCAAATGAAGTGCTAATGAATGAATGAGATGAGCCTGTATCAAACACTGATCTAGCTCTAGTGCCTTTAATCACAATTATACCTGCCACGACGTCGTCGGGTGCTGCAGGTTGTTGCTCCTCCACCTGAGCGGCAAAGACTCGGCCGCTAGGCGCTCTCGATCCCTCCGGCTGACGCGGTACTAACGCGCGCCCAGCCGACATCGCTGGTGGCAACCCCGCAAGCTGTCTCGGGGTAGACGGTGTTGAAGCCGCCGTCGGCGCAGACGACGTCCATGTCGGGCACTCCCGGATAAGATGTCCCGGTTGGCCACACTTGAAACACTTGCCATCGCGCTGCAGGCAAGTCGACACCTTGTGCTCACCTCCACAAATAACACATCGAGGTGGTCTCCAGTTCCTCGACTGCTGTCGGGGATACCGAGGGGGTTTCTTAGCATTTGGCCGGCCCACGGCACCACCCGCCGTGCTCTTCTTGCCTTTGTCTTTCGACTCGGCAATAGCTTCCCTTTCTTCCCGTACATGGGCGCTACCGTGCTCCGCCCACAAAGCTCGATCAAAGACCTCCGCAAAGGTCGACAACTTTAGGATCTGCACCTTCTCATAGATTCGGGGCTGAAGTCCTCGCAAGAACCAATCCGCCCGGTCTCGATCATCACGAACAACGTCGGGAACGCAGTCAATAATGTGGGAGAATTCCTGCTCATACTCCCCCACCGATCGATCACCCTGTCTCAACTTGCGGAACTTTTCTTGTAGCTTCCGCTTCACCGTGTCGGGGAAGTAGTTCGCGAACACCGCTCTCTTGAACTCTTCCTAAAGCATGAGCGGGAGATCAGTAGGTCGATCCCGCTTAACTCATTTCCACCACACCATCGCCGCCTTCCCTAGACAATGGGTGGCGAGGTACACTTTGTCTTTCTCCGAGGTATTTAGGTCCTCGAAGAGCGTCTCCATTGAGTCGATCCACGACTCCACAACCGCCGGCTCCACCAAACCGCCCTCGAAGGTAGGTGGGTCGAACTTCTTGAACTGAATGAGAGCCGCTAGAGTGCGCTCTCGCTCCGCATCGACTGCCGCGCTATCGGGATTCGAAGTTCCCGACCCGGCAGGTACTACCGTAACTGGAACAGCCGCTGCAGCCGCCGCTCCCTCAACAACACTCGGCACTACCACAGGGGGCGCGACATGCTCGACACCCGCCTGGGCCGCCGCCGCCTGCTGGCGCTCTAAGGTCTCCTCGAGCCGCTGAATCTGCTCCCCTTGGCGTTGGACAGACTCTGCTTGCTGCCGCACTACGCCAATAAGCGCGGCCATTTGTTCCCTAAGCTCTCCGTCGCCACTTGCTCCGGATTGCTCGGGCACCGTATTCGTTTCCTCCGGCATCGACCTTGTCTGCGATCGACGTCGAGGTGCCATTGCTTCCTGAAAAGAAGCAACTCGCATTAGTCACTTGACCAACATTACTCGACCATACCCAATTAGGCGAAAGCAACATGCACATTCATCCTTGCCTCAAGCGTCATGTCGTCGGCCGCCCGACATAACACTAGAAGTAGAGGATAAACGAAAATTAAACTTAGCCTCTAATCACATTAGAGACATTCCAACTTAACCCAATCACATGCTTTCGCTAACTTTGATCCCACGTCACTCACGTTCCCTAGATCCTTAAAGCCTTCCAATCCTAAGGGTCCCTAGGTCCATTCCTATTCTTTCACTCT
Organism: Ananas comosus; assembly: GCF_001540865.1. Lineage (NCBI taxonomy): Eukaryota > Viridiplantae > Streptophyta > Magnoliopsida > Poales > Bromeliaceae > Ananas > Ananas comosus. The sequence goes on from NW_017893453.1 coordinate 52,832, forward strand.
TGGCTCTGATACCACGATATCTGTCACGCCCCGGGACCGATACCAATTTGGGCCGGCCCGAGCACGTCAAACAGACGCCGAACGGACAGAGCTTCCCCTATCCGCCCAAGGCTCATCACATGTACAAATTCAAACCAGAAATGCACTAGCGGAAACATACACAAACGGCTTACACGAGGGTAAGCAATAGCCATTAGTGAAAGAAAGGAAAACTAAACATTCGCTTGTACTATGATTCATTTTCGATCATATACGTTGCATTCATCTTGTTCATTTTCGAATCCCTTACATTTCATTTCATCATTTCTTTCTTACATCACATTTATCTCAAAATACACATTACATTCTTTTCTTAACATCACTAGTCATCAAATACAAAAGATGAACATAGGGTACTCTATTAACAAAATGTAACCCAACACAACTCTGGTGGCCTCTGTCTAAGGCGCGATACATTTACCTCGGTCGCTCGCCGGCTCGCTCGGTCCCGGCTCTGTGGAAATAGTG
>NW_017893453.1:53778-74367 GCF_001540865.1 Ananas comosus
GAACCCCCATGAGCAAAAGCCCCAATTTGGGTGCCCTAGCTCCATAGCATACATCAAACCTAGGGTTTGATCTCAAAGAGAAGCAAAAGTAGCTTCATTCTACTCTAAAAAGTCTATTAGAACCATCTTTAGACAAATCAAAACCCTACTTAGGGTTTCACCATGAGAGGTGATGAAGCTCACCTTAAGCTTCACCATTTTCATGGTCTTGATCTCTAAAGAAGCAAAAGAAAAGCTTCCAATACTCTAAAAGTTCTAAAAAAACCATCCTTGCTCTAATCCAAACCCTAGTTTGGGATTTAACATGAGAAGGGGCAAAGCTTATCTCTAAGCTTGCTCCTTTCTTGCTCTAGAGAGGAAGAAGATGAAGTTGCTTCACTCCAATAGCTTCTTCTCCACTTTCTTCTTCTTCTTTTTCCTCCTTTTCCTTCTCTTCTTCTTCTCCTTCTTGTCTTCTAGAGAGAGAAAGAGGGATGAGAGGGGATGAGAGGGGGAAAATGAGAGAAAATCTCATTAGGCCCCATAACATAGCTATTGGGTTGCCAAAATGTAAATAAACCCCTCAACTTTCACTTTAATGCACTGCCCGAACTAGGCTGATCGCGCAGGCGGGGACCGGTCTCTCCTTCTGGGACCGGTTCCCGAAGGTCATCCCAGCGCAGCCAGAGCTGTTGCGCGCAGTGCAACCGGTCTCTCCTTAGGGGACCGGTCTCTCGGGGACCGGTCTCTCAGGCAGGGACCGGTTCCCGAGAGCTACTTTCCCAGGACTTAGCCGATTTTTCAGCTGTCTCATTACATACGCGTTCGGGAACCGGTCTCTCCCACCAGGGACCGGTCCCCGAGAGCTGAAAATCTGCAGTTTTGCAGAGTTTGATTCTTTAGCTCTCGAAAACCTCCCGTAACTTACTTTCGATCATTTTAACACCTTCGGACTCTCCGAAGTGTACCATCCTCGCACTTTGGTCAATTTGACTAAAGTTCGACATCTTTATTTTCCGAATTTTCGGTATATTACAAGTAAACAATGATATCTTTACTATTTAGCTTGTGGACATCATACTAGTGATACTTTGGAACATTCATGCTAGTGTAGCCTTTTATTACTTAAGCAAAATCATGCTGAGTAGTGATATCTTGAGGTAGCAAGCATTCTTGTTTATTTACTCCTTGTACTTATCGCCCGTACTTATACTTGTTTACTAACCCCTTTTTTGTAGCTTTTGGGCCTAGTGGCGCATTTCACTTAAGTCAGTAATTGCCCACTGGGAACTATTATTTAATAGTTCTCACGCCCTCTGTTTTATGGTTTTATTTCAGAGCCTTCGGCACTGGCGGAGGCACGGGATCGCGGCAAGGGTGTCGCCTAGCTTGATAGATAGCGGAGCTCGCTTTTGCTCCTAGGTGGTTACTCTCTTTCTGTGTTTTGTGAGAGGAAGGTTTTGTACTATGTATAGAGACCACCTATGTACCTTGTTTAGCTCTTGTTTTTGGGACTCCTATTGTATTACTCTATGTTTTTACATAGTGGAATTAGCCTTATGTTCTTTTTCCTTATTGTAGCTTATAGATTTACTTTGCTCTGATACTTCTAGATATTCTCCTTTTGTTGCTTCATTTATCGCTTCGTTATTTCTTATATCATTTTGTTTTAGACGCCTTGTATGTTTTAGACATATGGCGGGTCTGGGGACGTGCCGGGCGGGCTTCCGCTGGGTCCCAGGGCTGACATGAGGGCACTAAACTACAGGATTTACTAGACAAAGGTTTCATTCGACCAAGTGTTTCACCTTGGGGAGCACCGATTTTAGTTGTTAAGAAGAAGGACGGATCACTTCGCTTGTGCATGGATTATTGTGAACTTATAAAGTCACGATCAAGAACAAGTATCCGTTACTGAGGATTGATGATCTATTTGATCAGCTTCAAGGATCAAGTGTGTATTTCAAGATCGACTTGCAGTCGGGATACCACCAGTTAAAGATTGCACCTGAGGATATATCGAAGACGGCTTTTAGAGCACGGTATGGACATTATGAGTTTACTGTTATGCCATTTGCGCTTACTAATGCCCCAGCAGCTTTTGTGGATCTAATGAACTGTGTTTTCAAGCCTTATCTAGGCAAGTTCGTTGTTGTCACTCCCCGAGCGCCGCTTATTTGGTCGAGTTCGGGCACGTCGACAGACCGCCGAACGGACAGAGTTTTCCCTGTACGTCCTAGGCGTCGCAATCAATACAAGTACAAGAAATTCCAACCAAGAACAGTATTCAAGCAAGATTGCATAAGGAAGGTATCAAACAACATAACACATCCTATGTTATTACAAGTATTCCCATTAGATTCATTTTACATTACATTCAACTTCCAAATGAAATTAAGTTATTACAATTAATATTACAAATTTGATACATTGTGTTCCTTTCCCTTTCCTATACCCCTAGGCTGTGCCGACTCGGGGTACTGCTATCTTTGGTCTCTGGGGTAGGGCGTTATCTATGAAGCTACGCCCTTACCTCGCGCCGCCGCGCCGCTCACGTGCGAACCTGTTGTCACGCCCCGGGACCCAGCGAAAGCTCGCCGGGCGCATGTCCAGACCCGCCATATGTCTAAAACATATAAAGCGTCTAAAACAAAGAGATAAATGAAGCAGGTAAAGGAAATCTAGAGATATCAGAGCAAGTATGTAAAGGAAATCTAGAGATATCAGAGCAAGTATGTCTAGATGCTACAATAGAGAAAATGAACGATAAACTAAAATCCACTAGATTGAAGTATAAAGTAGTACAAGAAGAATCCCAAATACAAAAGCTATAAGTAAATACATAGATGGTCTCTATACATGGATACAAAACCTCACCCTCTCTGAACAACAACAAAAGAGAGAAAACCACCTAAGTAACAGTAAATCCTCGCTATCTAGCTAGCGATCTGAAAGAAAAACATAGAAACAGGGGCATGAGAACTATTAAAAATAGTTTCCAGTGGGCAATTACTGACTTCAGTGAAATGCGCCACTAGGCCCAAAAACTGAGCAAGGAGAGTAAGTACGAGTATAATCAAAAGGAATAACAACAACTAAATATAAGTACTTACTAAACCATGATGTCTCAACTCAGCATGAACTTGTGTAATTAATAAAGCTACTTTAACATGAATGTACATGGATGTGACTAGCATGTATAGGCATGAATATGCAACCAACGAAATGTCCACAGTGTAGATAGTAAAATGTCATGTTTACTATTCTAGTCAAAGTCCAAATGGCATGTTCTGTCACCAAGTTCCAATCATATAAGACCCACCCGTAGGCTGTCTGGCCTGTGCCGTGCCTAATGGCCCCGTGGTAGTCAACATCCCCACTCTAGGGATGAGCCTCCCCCACGGCAATCCACTTCGGCGCCCAATCCCGCACGCGCGAGCATATGTCGCGTTGGCTATCTCCGGAGTGCCAGCTTGTAGGGAGCGACCCTCACAAGCATGTGCGAATGAGCACAATGGCAAGCAAGCGAAAGATCTGCCTCAAGTACCAAGTCCTCATGTCTAAAAATATGGACTATATCACAACTCTCTCATAGGCCTATCTGTCACGCCCCGGGACCGATGCCAATTTGGCCCGACCCGAGCACGTCAAACAGACGCCGAACGGACAGAGTTTCCCCTATCCGCCCAAGGCTCATCACATGCACATTTTCATCAATAGAGAAAAGCACTAGCGGAAACATACACAAACGGCTTACACGAGGGTAAGCAACAGCCATAAGTGAAAGAAAAAGGAAACTAAACATTCACAAGTAATATGATTCATTTTAGATCATATACATTGCATTCATCTAGTAATTTATCGAATTCTTACATTTAGGATTCTTGTATTTCATTACATCATTCCATCATTTCTTTTGTACATCACATTTACCTCAAAATGCACATTACATCCTTTTCTTTACATCACTAATCAACATATACAAAAGATGACATAGGGTACTTTACTACAAAATGAACACAACTGTGGTGGCCTCTGACTAAGGCGCGATACCTTTACCTCGGTCGCTCGCCGGCTCGCTCGGTCCCGGCTCTGTGGAAATAGTGGGGTGAGAACTACAACAAAGTTCCCAGTGGGTTCGGCCTCAACATCACCGACTTTCCCACTAGGACTAACTCAGGCATAGTAGAAAGAATAAGCTGTATAGTAACCAATCTATAACATGATGCTAATATGCCTGAACAATAAGCAAGAAGTATGCTCAACATTAAATAAATGCAGATTATGCAAATTCTTTCATTCTTTGACTTTACTTTGTGCTTTGTTCTTTATTCTTTGCTCTTTGTTCTTTGTTCTTTAATCGTTAAGGCTAACCCGGGGGCTTCGCCACATTAACTTGCTTCACATTAAGTCCATCATCGCAGGAACTCACCCGCTAGGACCGTCCTTACGGGTTTATTCCAACCCGGATGCATAACTCCGGAGCGCATCGCCCGAGGGGGAGCGACCGCCCTCGAGCACGGAACTCATAGCAAGTATGATCATATCCTTAACTCAAAGGATCTATAAGTTCAATCTTGACTTTACACTAGCTCTAGTGTTCATTATATCACTTTATGTTGCAAACTCATGCAATCACATTCTTTACATTGTCCTTTACTTTTGCTAACTCTAGCAATTATATTCTTTACATTCTTTACTTTTGGCTACCTCTAGCATTTTCACGTTCTTTACTTCCCACATTGCGTTAACTTTAAGCATTATCATTTTCAGCATTCTTTACATTACATTGGTTCTTTACCTCACACTATCTCTAGTGTCTCTTTACTTTACATTTTCAAATGCCACTCGATCTATGTCATTGTGCCACTCTGTTCTTTTGCTCACTTTGGGTACTCACATTTTCTCTCATGCATACATCTAGGGTTTTGACATTATTAGGTTCTCAACCATCTCATTATGCAAGTTGTGCTCACAATCATGCAATCAACACATTTCATCATTACTTTACCCTAAAATGCATGCAACAATATATAGAACATATGCTCAAGGAATGACACATTAGGCATAGAGAGAATTTCAACGAGTTTGAAAAGCACCACCCACCTCGTAGGCTTTCAAAGGTGCTCCAATGATTTTCTTGGGATTCTTAGATGCTTCGTTCTTTACCTGCGGCAAAACGAACTCTTATTAGGCCATTTTGCCCATAACTTTACATCGGCTTCTCGTAACGTAAATCTGAGCGCACCAACGCGTCGGAAATACTCCCAATTAGGTTTCTAGAGGGTCAATTGCACTTAAAAACCCTCATGAGCAAAAGCCCCAATTTGGGTGCCCTAGCTCCAATGTATATCAAAACCTAGGGTTTGATCTCTTTGGGAAGCAAAAGTAGCTTCACTTTGCTCTAAAATGTCCATTGGAACCATCTTTAGACAAATCAAAACCCTACTTAGGGTTTCACCATGAGAGGTGATGAAGCTCACCTCAAGCTTCACCATTTCCATGGTCTTGATCTCAAAAGAAGCAAAAGAAAAGCTCCAAATACTCCAAAAGCTCTATAAAAACCATTTCTAGGTTTTCCAAAACCCTAGTTTGGGAGTTAACATGAAAAAGGGCAAAGCTTACCTCAAAGCTTGCTCCTTTCTTGCACTAGGGAAAGAGAGGAGAGGTTTTCTTCTTCTCCTTGTCTTCTTCTTCACTTTCTTCCCCTTCTTTTCCTTCTTTTCTTCCTTTCTTCTTCTTCTCCTTTGTCTTCTAGAGAGAGAGAGAGAGAAGAGAGTGTAAGAGGGTAAGGGAATGAGAGAGGAAGGCTCTCTCAGCCCCAACATAACCCTTGGGTTGCAAAATTGCTAATAAACCCCTCAACTTTCACCTTAATGCACTGCCCGAACTGGGCAGTTCGCGCAGGCAGAGACCGGTCTCCCCAAGCAGGGACCGGTTCCCGAACGTCCACCCTGCGCAGCCAGAGTCGCTCCGCGCGATGCGACCGGTCTCTCTCTGATGGGACCGGTCTCTGGGGGACCGGTCTCTCAGGCAGAGACCGGTTCCCGAGAGCTAATCTTCCAGGACTTAGCCGATTTTTCGGCTGTCTCATTTTATACGCGTTCGGGGACCGATCTCTCCCTTCAAGGACCGGTCCCCGAGAGCTGAAAATCTGCAGTTTTGCAGAATTCAATTCTTTAGCTCTCGAAAACCTTCNAGAGACCGGTTCCCGAGAGCTAATCTTCCAGGACTTAGCCGATTTTTCGGCTGTCTCATTTCATACGCGTTCGGGGACCGGTCTCTCCCTTCAGGGACCGGTCCCCGAGAGCTGAAAATCTGCAGTTTTGCAGAATTTGATTCTTTAGCTCTCGAAAATCTTCCACAACTCACTTTTGATCATTTTAACACCTTCGGGCTTTCCGAAGTGTACCATCCTCGCACTTTGGTCAATTTGACTAAAGTTCGATATTTATTTTTCGAAGTTTTGGTATATTACACTATCTCTATGTCATCATGTCTAAAATATAGAAAGTAGTAGATGTCCATGGCCTATCGCTAAGTCAATACAATAGTCTCATAGTGTGCTAGTCTAAGTGCCCCTTTATGACACTTTCATTTACTAAGTCTAAGCTTAACCCAAATGTTCATAAATGCATATTTGAGCCACTTTAAACTTATGAGACATGTTTCCAAACGACTACGGCGAACACTACTCAATTGCATGTAACAATACCCAGAATGCTTTACTATATAGAGTGAAAATTATCTTACACATAACACATGCATTTTAGGTGTTCTAAAATTCACATAAATTTCATTTAGCATGAATATGGAATCAAATTGACGTTACGACAAGTATAGAATAATTAGAGGCCATTTCGCCCCGATTTCATGAAGTCAAACCCACCGTAGATACCGAAACCCTTCGTAAGCTCCGACGAAGGTGTCCACTAGCCTCCAAGCACTCTAAAGATGTAGGAACAAGGGTTAAATGAACGTTACGATTAACCCTATACTCAATCATTAACTACCTCAAGCTAAGGTGGAGAAAAACTCACCTCGGTGAAGAAATCCTCAAATAAAGCTCAAATGGATGCCAAATCCCATGCAAAGCAATTTAATCCAAGGTTCTAAACCCATCAATAGAGCTCTAAAAGCCACAAATCCAAAATTCCCAAAATAAACCCTAATTCCACAATCTAGGATTTCATATGGTAAAATCTACCAAAATATAGATCAAAGGCTAGAATCAAAGTACAAACCTCTCTAGATATCCCAAGACAAGCTTCAAATCTTCTAGGGTTGAAGATTGATCCTCCACAAAGCCCCAATAGCAAGCCCCTAGCCTCCAAAGGTGAGAAATGAGAGGAAGGGGATGATGCTCAAAGCCACCAAGAAGCTCCTCTCCTTCTCCTTCTTTTTCCTCTTCTTCTCCTTCCCTTTCTCTCTCTCTAGAATGGGTGTAAAAGAGAGAAATGAGAGTGAGAGGAAGAGAAAAGACCAAATAAGCCTCCTACGGTAAAAAAATCTACTTAGGCCCCTCAAAAATGCAACTTGTGCACAGCTCGGTCTGGGCAGTTTTCGGTCTCTCCCTGCCCCGAAAATCCAACGTTCGGGAACCGGTCTCTCCCGCATGGGACCGGTCTCTCTCCGCGAAGTCGCGCTCGGGGACCGGTCTCAGTAGCCAGGGACCGGTTGCCTCAGTGCCAGCCGCCACCACAGCCCGGGGGGACCGGTCTCTCCCTCCAGGGACCGGTCCCCGAGAGTAAAACTCTCAGGACTTAGCTAAAAATCTAGATTTCGAACTTTTTAGGTCGAAATACATTCTACGACCCTCCACAAAGTGTGGAAAAGTTCGGAAGCCAAATCAAACACTCGAACCTCGCAATTTGCACATGTCCAGTTTGTTACATTCACCCCTCCTAAAAAGGAGTTTCGTCCGCGAAACTCAAAAGAAAACACATACTCAAGGCTCCATCTGAAAAAGATGGGGATAGCGCTCCCGCAGCGCGCTCTCTAGCTCCCATGTGGCCTCCCGCTCCCCGTGGTTGCTCCAAATAACCTTCACATACGGAATATCCCGATTCCGCAGTTTCTTCACCTCGCGAGCCAAGATCCTCACGGGTTGCTCCTCGAAGTTCAAGTCGTCCCGCAACTCCAAGGGTGTAGCATCCAACACATGAGTCGGGTCGAAGACATACTTCCGAAAGACCGATACATGGAAGACGTTGTGCACGCCCGATAGGTTCGGTGGTAGAGCAAGTCGATACGCTACTAGACCTACACGTTCCAAAATCTCATACGGTCCAATGAAACGGGGCCTCAGCTTACCCCGAATTCCGAATCTCTTGATCCCTCTAGTCAGCGAGACCTTCAAGAAAACATGGTCTCCAACTTGGAACTCCAAGTCTCACCGTCGTCGGTCGGCGTAGCTCCTCTGTCTACTCTGTACTGTCAAAAGTCGCTCCCGAGCAATTCGAACTTTGTACTCAGCTTCCTGGAGCACATCAGGGCCTAAAGCCATTCTCTCGCCAACTTCACTCCAATGAAGTGGCGATCTACACTTCCGTCTATAAAGTGCTTCAAACGGCAACATCTTGATGCTTGCTTGATTACTGTTGTTATAAGCAAACTCTGCCATCAGTAGATGCTGCGACCATCCTCCATAGAAGTCTATCACACAAGCTCGAAGCATATTCTCTAAAATCTGAATGGTGCGCTTCGACTGCCCATCACTCTGAGGGTGGAAAGCAGTGCTGAAGTCCTAATGAGTGCCCAAGGCGTCCTGCAGACTCCTCCAAAAGTGAGACACAAACCGAGTGTCTCGATCCGATACTATCGATGTAGGAACTCCATGAAGTCGCACAATCTCATCAAGGTACACTTGTGCGAGCTTCTCTCCGGTCCAAGTAGTGTGAATAGGTATGAAGTGCGCCAACTTCGTCAACCTATCCACGATAACCCAAATAGTGTCATGCCCGGCCTGAGAGCGGGGCAATCCAGTCACGAAATCCGTGACCTTCTCCCACTTCTACATAGGAATCGGTAAACTCTGAAATTTTCCCGCGGGTAATCGATGATCAGCTTTTACCTGTTGGCAAGTTAGACATCTAGCTACAAACTCGCCAACGTCCTTTTTCATCCCGGGCCACCAATAGAGTAACTTTAAATCCTTGTACATCTTGGTGCCTCCCAGATGTATAGCATAGGGCGCTCGGTGTGCTTCTTGAAGAATGTCCTCTTTAATTCCCGAATCCGCCAGTACACAAATCCGTTCACGGAAACGCATCAACCCTTGATCATCCACAAGGTAATCGCCGGTGCAACCATCAATCATTTTATCTCTAATCTTTTGCAATTCCAAATCGGAAACTTGCTTTTCTTTAATTCTATCTAGCAATGTAGGTTGCACCACCAAAGCCATCAACCTTAAGGGCGTGTCAGGAGTCACTACCTCGAACTCCAACCGCTTCATCTGCTCGATCAGCGGCGGTTGAGTAACAACATGCATTGCTAAGTTTTCTGTTGACTTCCAACTTAGCGCATCCACCACCATGTTAGCCTTGCCCGGGTGGTATAGGATCGTCAGATCATAATCCTTAAGCAGCTCCAGCCATCTGTGCTGCCTCAAGTTTAACTCCTTCTGAGTGAGAAGGAGTGAACAGGTATTTCAAGCACTTGTGTTCCGTATATACTTCACACCGCTCGCCATAAAGATAGTGGCGCCATAACTTCAATGCGAAGACTACAGCCGCGAACTCCAAATCATGCGTAGGGTAATTCTTTTCATATTCCTTCAGTTGGCGAGAAGCATACGCGATCACTTTGCCGTCCTGCATCAAAACGCAACCCAATCCATTAAGAGATGCATCACTAAAAATCGCATACCCTGCTCCAGCCATCGGCAGGGTTAGGATCGGGGTGGTCGTCAATCGGTGCTTCAACTCTCGGAAGCTTCTCTCGCATGCATCATTCCAGATGTACTTGACGCCTTTATGTGTGAGCCTCGTGAGGGGAGTAGACAGCTTGGCGAACCCCTGAACAAATCTCCGGTAATAGCCGGCCAGTCCAAGGAAACTCCGAATCTTCGTGACGCTCGTCGGTCTTGGCCAGTCCTTGATTGCCTCGATCTTCTTAGGATCCACGGCTATACCCGATCCCGATATCAAATGTCCAAGGAAAGCTACCTCTCGAAGCCAAAATTCGCACTTTTTCAACTTGGCATAAAGCTCCTTTTCCCGAAGTATTTGAAGTACAAGCCTCAAATGCTCCTCATGATCCGCATCACTTCGGGAATAAACCAAAATGTCGTCGATAAACACCACGACGAACCTGTCCAGGTAAGGCTTGAAAATACAGTTCATAAGATCCATAAAAGCTGCCGGGGCATTAGTAAGCCCGAACGGCATCACCGTGAACTCATAATGTCCATACCGTGTCTAAAAGCCGTCTTCGATACATCCTCGGGTTTGATCTTTAACTGGTGGTATCCCGACTGCAAGTCTATCTTGGAATACACACACGATCCTTGAAGCTGATCGAACAAGTCGTCGATCCTTGGCAATGGATACTTATTCTTGATCGTGACTTTATTAAGTTCACGGTAGTCCACGCAAAGGCGAAGTGATCCGTCCATCTTCTTGACGAACAAAACTGGCGCTCCCCACGGTGAGACGCTCGGTCGAATAAAGCCCTTGTCCAACAGATCCTATAGCTGTGCCCTTAGCTCCTTCAGCTCTGCGAGTGCCATCCTATAGGGCGCCTTCGAGATTGGAGTAGTCCCAGGGATGAGATCTACCACAAACTCAATCTCCGTATCGGGTGGCATACCCGGTAGCTCCGCTGGAAACACGTCCTGGAACTCCCGTACCACCGGAATATCCTCAATCCTAAGGGTGTCATCCTCGGCCCTCAACACAACACTAGCCAAGTAGGCTACACATTCTCGGCTGATCAGCTGCCTAGCTCGAGACGAGCTAATTGACGTCGCAAAAAGCGAACTCCGGCATCCTCTAAATACAACCTCCGTCTGCCTCGGTTCTCTAAAAGTAACTGTGCGATTCTTGCAGTCGATGGTGGCATAGTACTTGGTTAGCCAATCCATGCCTAAGACCACATCAAAATTCCCTAGCTTGCGCAGAGCTAGCAAATCCACGGGCATGATCCAATCTCCTACCCGAACAGGGCAACTAGGGCAATACTCTCTAATATCCAGAGTGTGGTCGGGTACTACAACATGTCCCGGATGCAACAAAAAAATCAAAGGGATGCTATGCAACTCGGCAAACAGCCGATCTATAAATGAATGCGATGCACCGGTATCAAATAAAGCACGAACTCTAATGCCATCAAGTAAAATGATACCTGCAACCACATCCTCGGCTGCTGCCGCCTTCTCGGTCTGAGCGGCATACAAACGCCCGCTCGGGGCCTGTCGAGATCCCTTGCTCTGGCACTGGACGGGTGGCCGCCCAGGCTGGTACTGCGCTGATGGAGTCCCGTGGCTAGCGGCTGGTAGAGCCGATGCCGATACAGTCGACGGTGCCGGTGACAAACCCCTCGGGCATTCAGTCAGGAAGTGGCCCTCCTGGCCACACAGGAAGCACCTCCCTCCCCGCTGCGGGCACTGCGGTGGAATATGGCGACCACCACAGATCACGCACTGGGGAGATCGGCGTCGGTCAGAACCTCCATGGTGAGTCGCCAAGCTACGCCTACGCTGCTGGCTCCTAGGGTGCTTCGGCGGCCTCCTAGAGTGCGTCTGGCTCGCATCCTCAGCTGCAGGCCTCTTGGCCTTTCCTTTGTCCATCGTCTCTCGCCGCTCCTAGATATCTGCCGCGCCGCTCTCCACAATGAGCGTGCGATCTACCACCTCCTGGTAGGTTTGGAGGTTAGAGAATTGCACAAACCGGAAGATTGACGGTCGCAACCCTCGCTCGAAGATGCGGGCCTTGTCCTCGTCGTCCCGCACGACGAAAGGCACGCAATGTAGAAGCCGAGAAAACTCCCGCTCGTACTCGACTACTGTCCTGTCTCCCTGGTGCAAGTTGCGCAAGTCCTGCTCTATCTGCCTCTTGACGCTGGTCGGAAAGTAATGTGCCAAAAGAAGCTCCTTGAACCTCTTCCAAGTAATAGCCACCAAATCAGTGCTGGGGTTCTCCTGGAGATCCAACCACCAGCGGTAGGCCTCGCCATCCAAATGGTGTGTGGCGAGTCAAACTCGATCCCTCTCCTCCACGAAGGTATCACGGAAGAGCTTCTCCATGTCCATCAACTACTTCTCCACGATCCAGTGGTCGACTTTCTCGCCATCAAAAATTCGAGGACTACACCTCCTGAACTCGTTGAGGCGCTCCATGAGTCGGTCCCGCTCCGCTCCGTCGACCAAGGTAGGGAAAGCTGCTCCAACTGGGGGCACTTGAATAGGTGGTGCCGCCAAAGCCTCCTCCTGGGGTGCGGCCACAGGCGCCGCACGCGAAGAACTGGGCGCGGGGGACGGCACACTCGGCGCGATGTCCACATCTGGTGCTGGCGGTGTAGGGGCCTGAGTCTCCCTGGAAGCTGCCACCCATTGCAGAAGAAGATCCTCCAGGCGCTTCATCCGCGCCTCCTGCCGGTGTGCCGCCTGAGTCTGCTGTCGAGCCGCCTCCGCCTGTTGAGTCACTAGGTCAGTGAGGGCCGCAAGCTGGCCCCTCAACTCTCGGACCTCGCCGAATCTGGAGGTAGCGGAGGTCTCGACCTCCTCCAGATTTGCCGCGTTATCCGCTCCGGCAGATTGGGAGCGTGTAATCGGCATTGCACTACAACATCATAAAAGCGTAAGTTAGTAACCCACGCTAACGTATCCCCACTCAAGCAGATAAAATCTCAAATCATGCGAAAGTAATAAAGTGTGCTTCACTACTAACTCCCGATGTTACGTTGTCGGCCGCCAACGTAACCCTCCGCGAAGTTAGGAGCTATACACTTCAATTTAACTCCACTTTCTAGAGTTATCAAAGATACCCAATCAAGATACTTTCGCTTACAAGCCAAATAGATCTCGTCTATCATGAGCCTATTTTCTATAGTCCAACCGGCTTAAGGTTTGCTAGGTTCACTAAGACTTAACTCTAGGCTCTGATACCAAACTAATCTGTCACGCCCCGGGACCTAGCGGAAGCCCGTCCGACGCGTGTCCAGACCCGCCATATGTCTAAAACATATAAGGCGTCTAGAACAAAGTGATAAATGAAGCAGGTAAAGGAAATCTAGAGATATCAGAGCAAGTATGTCTAGATGCTACAATAGAGAAAAAGAACCATAAACTAAAATCCACTAGATTGAAGCATAAAGTAGTACAAGAAGAATCCCAAATACAAAAGCTATAAGTAAGTACATAGGTGGTCTCTATACATGGATACAAAACCTCACCCTCTCTCAACAACAACAAAAAGAGAGAAAATGTTACACACTAAACCGTCGCAAATAGTAAGGTTCGAGTGTTTGCTTTGTGTTCCGAACTTTTCCACACTTCGTGGAGGGTCGTGGATAGTGTTCCGACCCATGGTTCGAACCTCAAGATTGGAGGTTTAAAACCTAGCACCAAAATCTGAAAAGTCGGATTTTTCGTCAGCTCTCGGGTAGCTTCAGCAGGGCGGTGTACCGGTACGGGGCTGATGGCTGTACCGGTACGCGCTGATGGCTGTACCGGTACGGGGCTAGTGTACCGGTACACAGGCAGTTTTCGTACAAACCCGAGGCTCGGGTTTGGCTGTTTCGTAGGTGTTGTACCGGTACACGAGCCCGTGTACCGGTACACAGTGCAGCGCGAGCAGTTTTCGGGCAGGGGTGTTTTTGCAATTGTTACAACACCTATAAATGGCACCCCAGGCCCCTTTGAGGGCTTTCTTGTGCACTAACCAGTGGAGAACAAGGTGAGAACCCTCCCCTCTTGGTTCTTCTCCATTTTTGATGGGTTTTTGCTTGTTTTGATCTTCTCCTCTTTATGTTTCTTTGCTCGTTGTTGGTTTCCTCCATGGGAGAAGCTTGGAGCTCGTGATTGGAGCTTCGTTGAGGGAAGATCTTGGGAGCTTGTGGACTTTGGGCTTGTTGGAAGTCTTCTAGAGGTTAGTGGCTAAATTCCTTCCTCTAGATCCTTGTTTTGATGCTTTTTGTTTGGTAGAAACCCTAGATTTTGGATTTTAGGGTCAGAAATGGGGATTTTGGATTTATATCTTCTAGAACCAAATTGATTGGTTTAGAACTTTGATTTAGGTCGGATTTGAAGGCCTCTAACTTCCTTTTGGAGATCGTGGGAGATTTCTTAGCATTCGGTGAGTTTTCCCCACCTTAGCTTGAAAAGCTTAATGTTTGAGCTAAATGTTATTTGTAAGGTTCTTGTGACACTTGTTTCCTTACCTTTAGGGTACTAGGAGAGTGGTGGACACCCTCGTCGGAGCGAACGAAGGGTTCCGTTGTCGTTGGTGGGTTTGGCTTCATTGATATAGGAGGAAAATGCCTCCTACGTGGTTTATTATTTTCGTATACTATAAATGCATGCATATTCAAGATAAGTAGAATTTACATGAATTTTGGAGCGCCTAAAACACATGCATTATGTATCATGATAATTTTCACTCTATGTAGTAGAGCCATATGAGTAGTATGCATGCATGTGCTATGTAGCCTTTATTTGCAATTTAAAAATATGTCTCTTATGTGAAAAATGACTAGAATTATGTACTCTTGAACATAATTGCCATGCTATACTTAGTGAGCAAAAGTGTGATAAAGGGGCACTTGAACTAGAAAAATTGTTGAACTGCAACTTGGAGACATAGTGATAGGCCACATAAACATCTGCTATATTCCATGTTTTAGACATGATGACATAGAGATAGGCCATTAAGACAGTTACTATATTCCGTGTTTTAGACACGATGACATAGAGGCGGGCCTTTGGTACATGTGCTGTATTCCGGGTTTTAGATCCGATGAAACAGTGATGAACCACTGGGACCTGAGACGGACTTATTTGCTTGCATGCCATTGTGCTCATTCGCACATACTTGTGAGGGTCGCTCCCTACAAATCGGCACTCCGAAGATAGCCATCGCGACATATGCTCGCCCGTGCGGGATTGGGCGCCAAAATGGGATGCCGTGGGGGAGGCTCATTCCTAGAGTGGGGATGTTGACTACCACGGTGCCATTGTTGGCACGGCGCAGGCCGGACTACCTATGGGTAGCTTCCACAGGATTGGGTTACTGGTGACATATTGTACCTTTCGGACATTGACTAGAATAGTAAACAATGACATCTTTACTATTTCTATTGTGGACATTGGGTTAGTTGCATACTTATGCATTTACATGTTGGATACTCTTGTGCTCATACTTGTAGTAGTTGCTTTCTTATTTATTCAAATTCATGCTAAGTAGAGATCATGGGATAGTTTATTACTTATGCAAATCCATGCTAAGTAGAGATCATGTGGTAGATTATCGTTGATGAAAGTAGTGACTTCATGCTATTTTGAGCTTCCTTTTCAACAAGTTATTTGTTCATGTTATTCTTACCTGCCTTACTTACCTTGCTTAGTTTTGGGCCTAGTGGTGCTTTCACTAAAGTCAGTAATTGCCCACTGGGAACTATTATTTAATAGTTCTCACGCCCTGTGTTTTATGTTTTCCTTTCAGAGCCCTCTGCACCGGCGGAGGCACGGGACCGCGGCAAGGGGATCGCTAGCTAGATAGCGAGGATTTACTTTCTGCTCTTAAGTGGTTCCCTCTCTTTATATTTTGGGAGAGCGAGAGTTTTTGTGTTACCCTGTATAGAGACCACCTATGTACTCTTTTAACACTTGTATTTGGACCTTTGGTTGTACTATTTTATGGTTTATTTAGTGGTTTTAGCTCTCTACTCTTCACATTGCTTCAGTTTCTAGATAATATATATATCGCTCTGATACTTCTAGTTGTTTTCTTTTATTGTCTCATTTATCGTTTTGTTTTAGACGCCTTATATGTTTTAGACGTATGGCGGGTCTGTGCACGTGCCGGGCGGGCTTCCGCTGAGTCCCGGGGCGTGACAGAAAACCACCTAAGTAACAGTAAATCCTCGCTATCTAGCTAGCGATCCCCTTGCCACGATCCCGTGTCTCTGCCGGTGCAGAGCGCTCTGAAAAAAAAACATAGAAACAGGGGCGTGAGAACTATTAAAAATAGTTCCCAGTGGGCAATTACTGACTTTAGTGAAATACGCCACTAGGCCCAAAAACTGAACAAGGAGAGTAAGTACGAGTATAATCAAAAGGAATAACAACAACTAAACATAAGTACTTACTAAACCATGATGTCTCAACTCAGCATGAACTTGCATAATTAATAAAGCTACTTTAACATGAATGTACATGGATGTGACTAGCATGTATAGGCATGAATATGCAACCAACGAAATGTCCACAGTGTAGATAGTAAAATGTCATGTTTACTATTCTAGTCAAAGTCCAAATGGCATGTTCTGTCACCAAGTTCCAATCATATAAGACCCACTCGTAGGCTGGCTGGCCTGCGCCGTGCCTAATGGCCGCGTGGTAGTCAACATCCCCACTCTAGGAATGAGCCTCCCCCACGGCATACCATTTCGGCGCCCAATCCCGCACGCGCGAGCATATGTCGTGTTGGCTATCTCCAGAGTGCCGGCTTGTAGGGAGCGACCCTCACAAGCATGTGCGAATGAGCGCATGTCACGCCCCGGGACTCAGCGGAAGCCCGCCCGGCACGTGCACAGACCCGCCATACGTCTAAAACATATAAGGCGTCTAAAACAAAACAATAAATGAGACAATAAAAGGAAACAACTAGAAGTATCAGAGCAATATATATAATCTAGAAACTGAAGCAATGTGAAGAGTAGAGAGCTAAAATCACTAAATAAACCATAAAGTAGTACAACCAAAGGTCCAAAAATAAGTGCTAAAAGAGTATATAGGTGGTCTCTATACATGGTAACACAAAAACTCTCGCTCTCCCAAAATACAAAGAGAGGGAATCACCTAAGAGCAAAAAGTAAATCCTCGCTATCTAGCTAGCGATCCCCTTGCCGCGGTCCCGTGCCTCCGCCGGTGCAGAGGGCTCTGAAAGGAAAACATAAAACAGAGGGCGTGAGAACTATTAAATAATAGTTCCCAGTGGGCAATTACTGACTTCAGTGAAATGCGCCACTAGGCCCAAAAACTGAACTAAAGAGAGTAAGTACGAGTATAATCAAAAGGAATAACAACAACTAAACATAAGTACTTACTAAACCATGATGTCTCAACTCAGCATGAACTTGCATAATTAATAAAGCTACTTTAACATGAATGTACATGGATGTGACTAGCATGTATAGGCATGAATATGCAACCAACGAAATGTCCACAGTGTAGATAGTAAAATGTCATGTTTACTATTCTAGTCAAAGTCCAAATGGCATGTTCTGTCACCAAGTTCCAATCATATAAGACCCACTCGTAGGCTGGCTGGCCTGCGCCGTGCCTAATGGCCGCGTGGTAGTCAACATCCCCACTCTAGGAATGAGCCTCCCCCACGGCATACCATTTCGGCGCCCAATCCCGCACGCGCGAGCATATGTCGTGTTGGCTATCTCCAGAGTGCCGGCTTGTAGGGAGCGACCCTCACAAGCATGTGCGAATGAGCGCATGTCACGCCCCGGGACTCAGCGGAAGCCCGCCCGGCACGTGCACAGACCCGCCATACGTCTAAAACATATAAGGCGTCTAAAACAAAACAATAAATGAGACAATAAAAGAAAACAACTAGAAGTATCAGAGCAATATATATATCATCTAGAAACTGAAGCAATGTGAAGAATAAAGAGCTAAAACCACTAATAAATCATAAAGTAGTACAACCAAAGGTCCAAATACAAGTGCTAAAAGAGTACATAGGTGGTCTCTATACATGGTAACACAAAAACTCTCGCTCTCCCAAAATACAAAGAGAGGGAACCACCTAAGAGCAGAAGTAAATCCTCACTATCTAGCTAGCGATCCCCTTGCCGCGGTCCCGTGCCTCCGCCGGTGCAGAGGGCTCTAAAAGGAAAACATAAAACAGAGGGCGTAAGAACTATTAAATAATAGTTCCCAGTGGGCAATTACTGACTTCAGTGAAATGCACCACTAGGCCCAAAACTAAGTAAGGTAAGTAAGGCAGGTAAGAATAATATGAACAATTAAATCACTGAAATGGAAGCTCAATATAGCATGAAGTCTCTACTTTCATCAATAATAATCTACCACATGGTCCCTACTTAGCATGGATTTGCGTAAGTAATAATCTATCACATAATCTCTACTTAGCATGAATTTGCATAAGTATGAAAGCAACTACTACAAGTAAGTGCACAAGGGTATCGAACATGTAAATGCATAAGTATGCAACTAACCCAATGTCCACAATGTAAATAGTAAAGATGTCAATGTTTACTATTCTAGTCAATGTCCAAAAAGTACAATATGTCACCAGTAACCCAATCCTGTGGAAGCTACCCATAGGTAGTCCAGCCTGCGCCGTGCCAACAATGGCCCCGTGGTTGTCAACATCCCCACTCTAGGAATGAGCCTCCCCCACGGCATCCTATTTTGGCGCCCAATCCCGCAAGGGCGAGCATATGTCGCGATGGCTATCTCCGGAGTGCCGACTTGTAGGGAGCGACCCTCACAAGTATGTGCGAATGAGCACAATGGCATGCAAGCGAATAAGTCCGTCTCAGGTCCCAGTGGTTCATCACTGTTTCATCGGATCTAAAATCCGGAATACAGCACATGTCCCAAAGGCCTGCCTCTATGTCATTGTGTCTAAAACACGGAATATAGTAACCGTCTCAATGGCAGCGTGGCGTCGCGCTGAGAGCGCCGTCCCCTGCGTCCAGTTCGTCACGTGCGGCGCTCGTGGCCGCGCCTCAGGAGGAGGCTTTGGCGGCGCCACCCGTTCAGGCACCCTCGATTGGAGCTGTTTTCCCCGTGCTGGTTGAGGGGGCAGAGCGGGACCGACTGATGGAGCGCTTCAATGAGTTCAGGAGGTGCAGCCCCCGAATCTTCGATGGCGAGAAGGTCGACCACTGGATCGTGGAGAAGTGGTTGATGCATATGGAGAAGCTCTTCCGCGACACCTTCGTGGAGGAGAGAGATCGAGTTTGGCTCGCCACTCACCATCTGGACGGCGAGGCCTATCACTGGTGGTTGGATCTTCAGGAGAACCCCAGCACCGACTTGGCAGCTATTACTTGGAAGAGGTTCAGGGAGCTTCTTCTGGCGCTCTACTTCCCGACCAGCGTCAAGAGGAAGATAGAGCAGGATTTGCGCAACTTGCGCCAAGGAGACCACACTGTAGCCAAGTACGAGAGGGAGTTTTCTCGGCTTCTTCATTGTGTGCCCTTCGTCGTGCGGGACGACGAGGACAAGGCACGCATCTTCGAGCGGGGGTTGCGACCGTCGATCTTCCGGTTCATGCAATTCTCTAACCTCCAAACCTATCGGGAGGTGGTGGACCGCGCGCTCATCGTGGAGAGCGGCGCGGCAGAGGTCCAGGAGCAGCGAGAGGCTAGGGACAAGGGTAAGGCCAAGAGGCCTGCGGCGAAGGGTGCGAGCCAGACGCACTCTAGGAGGCCGCCGAAACACCCTAGGAGCCAGCAGCGTGGGCGCGGCATGGCAGCGCAGCGAGGAGGTCCTGATCGACGCCGACCTCCCCAATGCGTGATCTGCGGTGGTCCTCACACTCCACCGCAGTGTCCATAGCGGGGAGGCAGGTGCTACCTGTGTGGCCAGGAGGGCCACTTCCGGACTGAGTGCCCGAGGAGATCGTCACCGGCACCATCGACTGCATCGGCACCGGCTCTACCAGCCGCCAGCCACAGGACTCCATCGGCGCAGTACCAGCCTGGGCGGCCACCCGTCCAGCGCCAGAGCGAGGGTTCTCGACAGGCCCCTAGTGGGTGTATGTATGCCGCTCAGACCGAGGAAGCGGCAGCAGCCGAGGATGTGGTCGCAGGTATCATTTTACATGATGGTATTAGAGTTCGTGCATTATTTGATACCGGTGCATCGCATTCATTCATAAATCGGCTGTTTGCCGAGTTGCATGGCATCCCTATGTTTTCTTTGTTGCATCCGGGACATGTAGTTGTCCCCGACCACTCTTTGGATATCAGAGAGTATTGCCCCAGTTGCCCTATTCGGGTAGGAGATTGGGTTATGCCTGTGGACTTGCTAGCCTTGCGCAAGCTGGGGGAATTTGATGTAGTCTTAGGCATGGATTGGTTAACCAAGTATTATGCCACGATTGATTGCAAGAATCGCACGGTTACTTTTAGAGAACCGGGGCAAGTTGAGGTAACATTTCGAGGATGCCAGAGTTCGCTCTTTGCGATGACGATCAGCTCGTCTCGTGCTAGGAAGCTAATCAGCAGAGGTTGTGTAGCCTACTTGGCTAGTGTTGTGTTGAGGGGCGAGGGTGATACCCCTAGGATCGAGGATATCCCGGTGGTGCGGGAGTTTTGTGACGTGTTTCCAGCTGAGCTACCGGGTATGCCACCCGATAGGGAGATCGAGTTTGTGGTAGATCTCGTCCCTGGGACTACTCC
>NW_017893454.1:0-25937 GCF_001540865.1 Ananas comosus
CAGGACAGCGCGGCAGAGTCCAGAGCAAGCGAGAGGCCTAAGGACAAGGGTAAGGCCAAGAGGCTGCGGCTGAGGGGTGCGAGCCAGATGCACGCTCTAGGAGTGCGCCGAAGCATCGAGGGCCGAGCAGCGTTGGAGCGGCTCAGCCAGCGCACATCGAGGGAGGATCCGATCGTGCGCTCGCCTTCCCCGTGTGTGATCTGCGGTGGTCCCCATACAACCGAGTGTCCACAGCGGGCGGAGGGTGTTTCCGTGTGGCAGGAGGGCACGTGGTACCGACCGTGCCCCGAGACGTTGTGCGTGGTCACGACACCTGTCGACTGCATCGGCGCGGCTCTACAGCGTCAGCCACGGACTCGTCGACAAGTACCAGCCTGGGCGGCACCGTCAGGCCAGAGCGAGGGATCTCGACAGGCCACGAGGGAGCGATGTAATGCGCTCAGACTGAGGAGGCGCAGCAGCTGAGGATGTGGTTTTGCAGGTATCATTTTACTTGATGATGGCATTAAGGTTCGTGCTTATTCGAGATACCGCCAGATGCTGCCATCGCATACATTTATTATCGGTGTTTTTGCCGAGTTGCATGGATCTCCTTTGGTTCCTTTGTTCATACGACATGTTGTAGATGACGACCAACATCTTGGCACGATTAGAGGAAAAACTTTAGCCCCAGTTGCCCTGTCGGGTTAGAGAATTGGATCATGGCCTATAGATTGCTATGCTCTTGCGCAGGCTGGACGGGGGATTTTTGATGTGGGTCTTCGGCATGGATATTGGTTGACTAAGTATTTTGACTAATATTATCCAGGATTGATTGTCAAGATGCCGGCAGTTACTTTTAGAGACCGGGGCAGTACGGAGGTGGTATTTTGTGGATGCGGGGTTCGCTGTTTGCTGATCGACATCAGCATCGTCTCGAGGCTACGCGCAGCTGATAGTGAGGGCTGTGTGCTATTGGGCTAAGTGTGTGCTAGGCAGGGTACTAGGATGAACCCCTAGGATTTGAGGATCCGCCGGTGTGTGCGAGAGTTCCAGGGATGTGTTTTCCAGTGAGCTACCGTATGCCTCCGTGATAGAGGATTGGTTTGTGGTAGATCTCTTATTCCCGGGGACTTACCAATATCAAAGTGCACTATAGGATGGCACAGCGCCAGAGCTGAGCGGAGTGAGGGCCACAGTTGCAGATCTTGTTGCGACAAGGCTTCATTCGACGAATGCTGTTTTGCCCGTGGAGCACAGTTTTGTTTCTCGAAGAAGAAGACGATCATTTCGATCCTTTGCTGTTGGATTATCTGGAATGAAATTAATAAGGTCACGATCAGTAACAAGTATCCGGTTGCGGAGATCGACGTTGTTTGATTCAGCTCAAGTGATCGTGTGGTATTCAGATGGACTTCCAGTCGGGATACCGACCAGTTGAAGATCAAACCCGAGGAGTATCAAAGATCGGTTTTAGAAGCGTATGCGACATTATGGGTTCACGTTATGCGTTTGGGCTTTACAATTGCCCGGCAAGTTTTATGGATCTGTAATGAACGTGTTTTTTAAGCATTATCTGACAGCGTTCGTCGTGGTGTTCATCGCGACTTTTGGTCTACTCTCAAGAGTGATGCAGATCACGAGGAACATTTGGATTGTACTCCAAGTAACTTCGGGAAAGGAGCTTTATAGCCAAGTTGAAGAATGTGAATTTTCGGCTTCGAGAGTGTAGCCTTATGTGGAAATTGGTATATTCAGGATCATATAGCAGTGGGAATCCAAAGAAGATAGATAGCAATTAAGGATTGGCGAGGCCGAGAGCGTTTCTACGGATGTAGGAGTCCTTGGAGTTGGCCGGTTACCTACGGAGATTCAGTTTTAGGGATTTGCAAGGTTGATCTTACTCCCTCACGGGCTCACCCACATAAGGTGTTAAGTTCATTTGGGAATGACGCGTGCGAGCGAAGCTTCCATAGATTGAGCAACGATTGATACGACCACGAGTCTTGACCTACCAGTAGTGGAGCGGATATGTGGTTTATAGTTGAGTGATGCTTCACTTAATGGATGGGCTGTATGTTGATGCGGATGGCAAGGTGACTCGTATGCTTCTCGCCACTAAAGGAGTATGAAAAGAATACCGACGCAATGATTTGGACTTGCAGCCGTATGTGTTCGCGGATTGAAGCATTTGGCGCCTCTTATCTTTATGGCGCACGGCTGTGAAGTATAACAGGATCAACAAGAGCTTAAGAACTATTTATCAGAAGGAGTTGACTTGAGGAGCGCAGATGGTATTGCAGCTACTCAAGATTATGATTTGACGTTCTTTACACCGGGCAAGGGCTAACGTGGAATGAGCGGTATGCGATAGTAGGAAATCGATGAAACTTAGGATGCGAATGTGTGACTCAGCGCAGTTGATCGAGCAGAGTGAAGTGGTTGGTGACTTGGATGTGATCTGAAGCCTATTGAGGTTGATGGACATGGTGTGTGCAAGCCTACCTTGTTGAGACAGGATTAAAGAAAAGCAAGCTTTGATGTGGGATTTGCCAAAAATAAGGAAAATGGGTTGATGGTATGCACGGTGACTTACCTTAGCGGGTGATGGATTGAGTGCGTTCGCGGACGATTATGGTGTTAGGCGGATTCGGGATTAAGAGGATATCTTTCAAGAGCGCAAATCGGCGCCCTATGTTACATCGGGATAGGGCATGTTCAATATGATTGTTATAAGGATTTTTGAAATGTTGATCTCTATTGTGGCCTGGGTAAAAAAGATGTTGGCGAGTTTGTAGCTAAATGTTAACTTGCCAAAAGTGAAGCAGAGCACCGAGTTCCGCGGGGAAGCTTCAGAGTTTGCTATTCACCAGTGTGGAAGTGGGTGAGTATCATATGGACTTTTGGTGACGGATTGCCCCGCTCACAGGCGGAGGCATGACGCTATTTGGTGCGTGTGATCAGTGGATAGGTGACGAAGTCGGGCATTCATACCTATTATACGACTTTCGACGGAGAGAAGCTGCACAAGTGGTTACTTGATGAGATTGTGAGACGTTCATGGAGCCTACATCGATAGTATCTGAATCGTACACCCGGGTTTTGTGTCTCACTTTTGGAAGGAGTGTACAGCAGAGCCCTAGGCACTCGCCTGGATTCAAGTATAGCATTCAACCCGCAGAAGTGAATGGACAGTCGGAGCGCACTATTAGATTTTAGAGGACATGCTCGAGCATGATCTAGATAGAGCTATCAGGGAGAATGGTTCGAAGCATTACTATGGCCGGAGTTTGCTTATAACAATAAGGTTATCAAAGCAAAGCATCAAGAGTGGCGCCTTCGAAGCACTTTATGGACGAAGTGAAGATCAGCACTATCATTGGAGTGAAGTCGGCGAGGAGTTTGGCTTAGCCCGATGTGCTTCAGGAAGCTGCCAGGATAAGGTATGCGAATTGCTCGGAGAGTATTTTGACGACGCAGAGTAGACAGAGGAGCACGTCGTATCGACGACGGCGGGATTGGAGGTTCCAAGTTGGGACCATGTGTTCTTGATAAGGTTTCTCGCCGACTAGAGGAATCAAGGATGATTCAGGGTATTCGGGGAAAGTTGAGCCCCCGTTTCATTTAGACCGTATGAGATCTTGGAGAAGCTGTAGGCTCCAGGTAGCGTATCGACTTGCTCTACCACCGAACCTATCTGGCTCGTGACACAACTGTCTTTCATGTATCGTCCTTGGAGGTCATTCATGATCAGTATGTTTTGGAAGGCCATGTACAGTTGAGCTGGTGAGGTTGTAGAGCTTCGAGAGCAACCATCGGTGAAAATTTTGGCTCGCGAAGGTGAAAGAAGCTCGGAATCGGGATATTCCATATGTAAATGGTCCTTTGGAGGAACACGGGGAGCGGAGAGCCACGTGGGAGCTGTGAGAGCGCCTTGCTGAGCGCTTATCCCCACTTTTTTCAGATGAGCAGTTCTGAGGTACTGACGTTACTTATCGAAGTTTCGGCGGACGAAACTCCTTTTAATAGGAGTGGCGTGAATGTGACGCACTGCGACTTCTGCAAATTGCGAGTTCGAGTGTTTATTTGTGATGTCGAGCTTTTCCAGTTTCTGGTAGGGTCGTTGACAGATGTTCCGACCTATGGGTTCGGTCCCGAGATTGATGGTTTAAAGCCTGGTACAAATCAAAAAGTTGAATTTTTGGTCAGTACTTCGGGTGGCCTCAGCAGGCGAGACGGTACGGGTTTTGCTGATGTACCGGATACGGGGATGTGCATGTACGTACGAGGTTGTGTACGGTACAACAGAGCATTTCCAGCGAACCCGAGGCTGGTTTGGCATTTCTGTGGGCAGTGTACGGATACAAAAACCGCTATCGGTACGCAGTAGCACGATTTTGACTGTCTTCGATTGAGGGGTTTTTTGCAATTGTTTATTCGCAACGCCTATATAAGTCACCCAGCCCTCATGGCTGCTCTTTTGTAGCTAGAACAGAGAAGATAGGTGAGAACCTCCTTTGTGTTTTTCGATCATTTTTGTTGGGTTTTGCTCTAAGTTTTGATCTCTTTTCTCTTTCTTCTTGCTTTTTGGTTTTCACATTGGAGAAGTGTCGAGATTTTTGGTTGAAGCTTGTTTGGAGGATCAACCTTCCACACCTAGAGGATTTGGAGCTTGGTTTGGAGCCTTCTAAAGGTTAGTAGCCAATTTCTTCCTCTAGATTCGGATTTTGTTGGATTTTTACTAGATCAAACCTAAATTTGGCATTTTAGGGTTAGTATTGTGGGGATTTTCGTTTTGAGGTGCCTTTTGTATCAAATTGGATGGTTTAGAACCTTTGTTAAGGTTAATTATTGGAGGACTCTAGCCTCCATTTGGAGATTGTGCAGAGTTCCTTCGCAATCGAGTGATTTTATGTTAAGCCTAGCTATATGCTTAATGTTTGAGCTTTGAGCGTCGTTTGTTTCGACTAGATGACACTTGTTATGTACCTCTAAGGTACTAGGGGAGAGTTAGAGGACCCATCGTTTGGGAGCGTCGAGTGAGTTTCGGTTGTTCATCGGTGGTTTGGCTTTCTTGAATATGGAGGAAATTCCTCCTAATGGTTAAATTACTTTCATTCTCTTCAAATTTATGCATATTCATGTTTAAGCTAGCATCTATGGAATTTGATGCTTGGAATATATGGTTATGCATCAGAAGTTACTCTTATAATTAGGTAGAGAGAGACAAATGTGCTTGTAATATGCATGCGGTACGAATATTCTATGAGATGAAAGGAATATTAAGTTTATGCTTCGATTTTGGCTAGAATATTAAGTTTCTTGAAACTTAGTATCCAGTTGGGACAAAATGAGCAATAGTGTCATGAGAGGCACTGGACTAGGAAATTATTAAACTGCAACTAGAACGTTGATAATAGGCACATTGAATCAACTATATTCCATTATTGAGATATGATGAAATAGTGATTGGCCACGAGCGATCATTTGCCTTATACATGTTACTTGAAACATTGAAGATATTGGTACTTGCGATGATGTTTGGATTAACTTGCATTGTGTGCTCATTCGCACATGTTGGTGAGGGTCGCTGCTACAAGCACGGCACTCCGGAGATGGCCATGCGATACGATATGCCGTGCGGGGAGTTGAGCGGCCGAAGTGGATGCCGTGGCAGGCTCACTCTTAAGGTGGGGTGTTTTGACTACACGGGGCATTAGGTCAGGACCGGCAGACAGGCTACGGGTGGGTATGAGGGCCTAGCAGTCTTCGGGTGAGTCTCTTCAAGATGTTGACTTAAGTATTCATCATGACGTGGGGACAGATGATGACTATTAGGAAGTATTATTTGGACATTGAACTAGAATGGTAACAACAAACTTACTATTTCCATTGTGAACATTATGATAGTTGGAGACTTTTATTCATGAATAGTTGTTCATAATCTATGCTTTCATGCTAAAGTAGAGATATCATGTTTAGTAAGTTACATTTTAACTTGCCTTTCATTTTACTAACAGTTATATCACTTACATCTATATTAGCTTATTGGGGCCTTGTGGTGCATTCACTTGAATCAGTAATTGCCCTACGTTGGAACTATTTAATAGTTCTGCGCCCCTGTTGTATGGTTCCTTTTCAGAGCTTCCGCACGGCGGAGGCGTAACAGGGATCGCGGCAAGGCGATCGCGTTAGCTAGCTGCGAGCGAGTCTTACTTCCCTAGGTGGTTTACTCTTTCTTTTGTAGTTGAAAGGTAGTGAGAGTTTTTGCTACACTGTTAGAGCACACCTATGTATCTATCTTAGCACTTTTATTGGGATTTCTATTGTTTTTACTTTTATGCCTTTTTGTGGATTTACAGCTTTTCCTCATCCTTTGTTGTAGCATTTAGACATTTAATGTGCTCTGATACTCCTAGATGTCTTTTATTATTGCTTTTATTATTGTTGTTTTTAGACGCCTTATATGTTGAAGACATATGGCGGGTCTGGGCACGCGCCGGGCGGGCTTCCGCTGGGTCCCGGGGCGTGACAGAACCCGACCAAATTGGCGGGGATTGGGGCGTGACATGAAGGCAGCTGGGGGGGTGCGACAAGGCTAGGGTTAGGGTTTCCAATGGGCAAACCCTAGGTGAACTTTATATAGAGACGTGTACAATTGCGAGTTAGCCCACCAAACCTCAGTATTTAATACTGGGTCCTTCACAGCGGGTGTAAAACACGCGAATACACCTCCACCTTCGGTTTCACACGAAACGACACATAAAATGTCGCACTTTTTGCGAAATTACCGTTTTGCCATCATGACCCCTCCTCGAACAACGCGCGATATTCGCAGATTCGTTCGTCAAATTTGCGAACGGATCGCACCAGTGGATCAGCACAACGGAGACAACAAACCCACTATTTCGTTTCGCCTCGATCGATTGCGGATTCGCCACGAACCTGGTTCTCTCTCCAGAAGACAAAATGACGCACAAATACATATAAAACATGCATTTTCAGATTTTCCCGAAATCCGTGCGTCAAACCCAAGATCCTTCAGCACCATTGGTTCCAGAATGGCTGAACCGTTTGAAACGAGCTATTGGATCGCTATGAACGGAATCTGATACACACCGAAAGCCAACTCTACACATTGGCCGCTCCGAAAAACTGAGTTACTATTCAATTTAAGTGAAAATTGTAAATCGCGTAAAATCTCCGTTCTAACTCGTTTTCTACCGAAACTTGACAAGTGCTTTTGTAATTAAATTACACACAAAAACATCGTCAACAGAGAGTTTAGCTACACTGCCAAAATCTCAGTCCTTACATCCAGCGCCAGCGCCATCATCGGCATCAGCACCAGCTTTACCGGGTCTCAGCCAGAGGACGCTTTCTGCTCACTACCAGGCCGTGCGGCCACTAGTTCAGAGGCAGGCAGAGGGGTCACGATAGGCCCCGAGCGGGCGCATTTATGCGGCCCAGACTAAGGAGGCGGCAGCAGCCGAGAATGTGATTGGATGTATCATTTTATTAAATGGTATTCGAGTTCGTGCATTATTTGATACCGGTGCATCGCATTCATTCATAGATCGGTTGTTTGCCGAGTTGCATGGCATCCCCTTTGTTTTCTTGTTGCATCCGGGACGTGTTGTTGTCCCCGACCACTTCTTGGATATTAGGGAGTTTAGCCCCAGTTGCCCTATTCGGGTAGGAGATTGGATCATACCCGTGGATTTGCTAGTTTTGCATAAACTCGGAGAGTTTAATGTTGTCTTGGGCATAGATTGATTGACCAAGTACTTCGCCACTATCAATTGCAAGAATCAAACGGTGACTTTTAGAGAGCCGGGGCAGGGGAGGTTGTATACCGTGGATGGCAGAGTTCACTGTTTGGGAGGACGATTAGCTCCTCTCGAGCTAGGCAGTTGATTAGCAGAGGTTGTTTAGCCTACTTGGCTACTGTGGTGTTGAGGGGTGACGCCGACACCCCTAGGATTGAGGACATCTCTGTAGTGCGGGATTTTGTTGATGTGTTTCCAGCGAAGCTTCCAGGAATGCCACCTGATAGGGAGATTGAGTTTGTGGTAGATCTCGTCCTCGGGACTACTCCAATCTCAAAAGTACCCTATAGGATGGCACCAGCTGAGTTGAAAGAGCTGAGGGCACAGTTGCAAGATCTTTTGGACAAGGGTTTTGTGCGGCCGAGTGTTTCACCTTGGAGAGCACCGGTTCTATTTGTTAAGAGGAAGGACGGGTCACTTCGCCTGTGCGTGGACTATCGTGAACTTAATAAGGTCACGATTAAGAACAAGTACCCGTTGCCGAGGATCGATGATCTATTTGATCAGCTTCAGGGATCAAGTGTGTATTCCAAGATCGATTTGCAGTCGGGATACCACCAGTTAAAGATCAAGCCTGAGGATGTGTCGAAGACGGCTTTTAGAACACGATGTGGACATTACGAGTTTACTGTTATGCCGTTTGGGCTCATTAATGCCCCGACAGCTTTTATGGATTTAATGAACTGTGTTTTCAAGCCTTATCTAGACAGGTTCGTCGTGGTGTTCATCGACGACATTTTGGTCTATTCCTGAAGTGATACGGATCATGAGGAACACTTGAGACTTGTACTTCAAGTGCTTTGGAAAAGGAGCTATTTGCCAAGTTGAAGAAAGGTGAGTTTTGGCTTAGAGAGGTGGCGTTTTTGGGCCATTTGGTTTTAGGATCAGGTATAGCCGTGGATCCTAGGAAGATCGAGGCAATCAAGGATTGGCCGAGATCGACGAGCGTCACGGAGATTCGAAGTTTTCTTGGTTTGGCCGGCTACTACCGGAGGTTTGTTGAGAGATTTGCTAAGTTATCTACTCCCCTCACGAGGCTCATGCATAAGGGTACCAAATTCATTTGGAATGATGCGTGTGAAAGGAGTTTCCAAGAGTTGAAGCAGAGATTGACGACTGCCCCGATCGTAACCTTGCCAATTGCTGGAGCAGGGTACGTGGTTTGTAGTGATGCTTCTTTTAACGGATTGGGCTGTGTCTTAATGCAGGACGGAAAAGTTATCGTGTATGCTTCTCGCCAGTTAAAGAAGTATGAAAGAAATTACCCTACTTACGACTTGGAGTTGGCGGCGGTAGTCTTTGCATTGAAGCTATGGCGCCATTATCTTTATGGCGAGCGGTGTGATGTATATACGGATCACAAGAGCTTAAAGTACTTATTTACTCAGAAGGAGTGTGACGCACTGGACCTCGCAAATTGTGGGGTTCGAGTGATTGATTGTGTTCTGAACTCTTCCAGACTTTCTGGTGGGTCGTTGACAGTGTTCCGACCTATGGTTTGAGTCCCGAGAATTGTGGTTTAAGCGGCGTACCAAAATCCAAAAAGTTGGATTTTTGGTCAGCTCTCGGGAAGCCTCCAGCAGGCTGTGTACCGGTACGGGCTTGGTGGCTGTACCGATACAGGGTTGATGGCTGTACCGGTACGGGCCCGCCTACCGGTACACATACGGGTTTTCGGCCAAACCCGAGGTTCGGGTTTGTGTTTTCATGGGTGGTGTACCGGTACACAATCCCGTGTACCAGTACACAGTGCAGATTGGGGCTGTTTCGTGGAGGGGTGTTTTTGTAATTGTTACAACACCTTTATATACCACCCCAGCCCCCTTGGCTGCTCTCCTTGAGCTCCAAACAGAGGGAAACAAGGTGAGTCTTCCCCTCTTGGTTTGATCTCCATTTTTGGGTGATTTTTATGGGTTTTGATTTCTTTCCCTTCTCTCCTTCTTACTTTCGTGGGTTTTTCCACCATTGGAGAAGCTTGGGATCTTGGTTTGAGCTTGTTTGGAGATCAACCTTCAACCCTAGAGGACTTGGAGCTTGGTTTTGAGCATCTTGTGAGGTTAGTAAACCTAATCTCCCATTTGGATTATGTTTTGAAGGTTTCTTTTGAATGAAACCCTAGATTTTGGATTCTAGGGCTAGAAAATGGGGATTTTTGATTTGAGGGCTTTGGAACCAAATTGATGGGTTTAGAACCTTTGTTTAGATTAGATTGGAAGGACTCTAACTCCCATTTGGAGATCGTAAGAGCTTCCTTCGCAATCGGTAAGTTTTCTCCAACCCTAGCTTGAGAAGCTTAATGATTGAGCTATTTGCTCTTCGTTTCGTTTGGGTGACCCTATTTTTGATGTTTCTAGAGTACTAGGAAGCTTGTGGATACCTTCGTTCGGCAAAACGAAGAAGTCGATTTTGGTGGGTTTGGCTTCGTGGAAATAGGGCGAAATGGCCCCTGTGCTCATTCTACTTGTTGTAAAATATTTTTTTAAAATTCATTTCTATACTAAATGGAATTTATATGAATTTTAGAGCACTTAAAATGCATGCCTTGTTTATTATGAAAATTNAAAGTGTTTATTTTGCAAGTGGCAAATACATCTCTTATGAGGAATATAACTTGGAATATGAACTTTGGAACATAGTTGCCATGCTTTGACATAGAGAACAAGAGTGTCATCAAGGGGCACTTGAAACTAGTAAACTACTAAACTGCAACATAGAGACATATTAATAGGCCACTACATATCTGCTATATTCCATGTTAGAGACATGATGACGTAGAGATAGGCCATTGAGATACGTGATATATTCCATGTTGTTAGACATGAGGACTTGGTACTTGAGACAGATCATTGCTAGCTTGCCATTGTGCTCATTCCCACATGCTTGTGAAGGTCGCTCCCTACAAGTCGGCACTCCGAAGATAGCCATCACGACATATGCTCGCCCGTGCGGGATTGGGCGCCGAAGTGGATTGCCATGGGGGAGGCTCATCCCTAGAGTGGGGATGTTGACTACCACGGGGCCATTAGGCAAGGCGCAGGCAAGACAGCCTTCGGGTGGGTCTTATATGATTGGGACTTAGTGACAGAACATACAATGTGAACTTTAAAACTATTAAAGTGGACTTGGACTAGAATAGTAAACGACGACATCTTTACTATTTTTGCATTGAGAACATTGGATTGGTTGCATTTCTACGCTTATGCATGTCATACACATCCATGTACATTCATGATATAGTTGCTTTATTACTTATGCAAATCATGCTAAGTGGAGACTCTATATTATAGTAAGTTACGTTTTACTTACCTTTTTATTATTACATTGTTAGTCACTGACCTCTTCTTGTAGCTTTTGGGCCTTGTGGCGCAGTTCATTGAAGTCAGTAATTGCCCACTGGGAACTATTTTTAATAGTTCTCACGCCCCTATTTTCTGGTTTTATTTCAGAGCCTTCTGCACCGGGGGAGGCACGGGATCGCGGCAAGGGGATCGCTTAGCTAGTTAGCGAGGAGCGGTTCATTGCCTAGGTGGTTTGCTCTTTCTTTTTATAGTTGAGAGAGAGAGATTTTTGTATCCATGTATAGAGACCACCTATGTATCTACTTTTAGCACTTGTATGTGGGATTTTCCTTGTATCGTTTTATGCTTTTATTAGTGGACTCCAGTTTTATGCTCCTTTCTCTATTGTAGAACTTAGTATTGTGTCATGCTCTGATACTCTTAGTTGTCTTTTATTACCGCTTTATTTATTGTTGTTTTTAGACGCTTTATATATTTTAGACGTATGGCGGGTCTGGGCACGCGCCGTGCGGGCTTCCGCTGGGTCCCGGGGCGTGACAAGGAGTTGAACTTGAGGCAACGTAGATGGTTGGAGCTACTCAAGGATTATGATCTGACGATTCTTTACCATCTGGGCAAGGCTAACGTGGTGGCTAATGCGCTAAGTCGAAAATCGACGGAAAACTTAGCGATGCTTGTCGTTTCTCAACCGCCGTTGATCGAGCAGATGAAGCGGTTAGAGTTGGGGATGGTGACTCTTGGCACGCCTTTGAGGTTGATGACTTTGGTAATGCAACCTACATTTTTGGAAAGGATTAAAGAAAAGCAAATTCACGATGTGGAATTGCAAAAGATTAGAGCTAAGATGGTTGATGGTTGCACCGGTGACTTCACTGTGGACGATGTTGGATTGATGCGTTTCCGCGGGCGGATTTGTGTACCGGCGGAACTGGCACTTAAAGAGGACATTCTTCAAGAAGCACACCGAGCACCCTATGCTTTACATCCGGGAGGCACCAAGATGTATAAGGACCTAAAGTTACTTTATTGGTGGCCCGGGATGAAAAAGGATGTTGGCGAGTTTTTTACTAGATGTTTAACTTGCCAACAGGTGAAGGCTGAGCACTGAGTTCCCGTGGGGAAATTGCAGAGCTTATCGATTCCAGTATGGAAGTAGGAGAAGATCACCATGGACTTCGTGATGGGATTGCCTCGCTCACAGGCCGGGCATGATGTTATTTGAGTGATCGTGGATAGGTTGACGAAATCGGTACATTTCATACATCTTCATACTACTTGGACTGGTGAGTGACTCGCACAGGTATACTTGGATGAGATTGTGTGATTACACGGGGTACCTATCTCTATAATTTCGGATCGAGATCCCCGTTTTGTATCTCATTTTTGGAGGAGCTTACAGGATGCCTTGGGCACGCGCTTGGATTTCAGTACAGCTTTCTACTTTCATAGTGATGGGCAATCAGAGCGCACTACACAGACTCTTGAGGATATGCTTCGAGCCTGTATGATAGACTTCCAGGGAGGATGGACACAGTATCTACCGATGGCGGAGTTTGCTTATAACAATAGTTATCAAGTAAGCATCAAGATGGCACCTTTTGAGGCACTCTAAGGACGGAAGTGTAGATCGCCACTTCATTAGAGTGAAGTTGGCGAGAGATTCGCTTTAGGCCCCGATGTGCTCCAGGAAGCAGAGGACAAGGTTCGTATTGCTCGGGAGCGACTGTTGACAGCCCAGAGTAGGCAAAAAAGTTATGCTGATAAGCGTTGACGAGACTTGGAGTTTCTGATTGGAGATCATGTGTTCTTGAAAGTCTCACCGACCAGAGGGATCAGGAGATTTGGGATTCGGGGTAAGTTGAGCCCCCGATTCATTGGACCGTATGAGATTTTGGAGTGTGTAGGCCTGGTAGCGTATCGGCTTGCTTTACCACCAAACCTGGCGGGCGTACATAATGTTTTTCATGTATCGGTCCTTCGGAAGTACATCCATGATCCGGCTCATGTATTGAATGCTACACCATTGGAGTTGAGGGATGATTTGAGCTTCGAGAAGCAACCTATGAGGATCTTGGCTCGCGAGGTGAAGAAACTGCGGAACCGTGACATTCCGTATGTGAAGGTGCTTTGGAGCAACCACGATGAGCGGGAAGCCACGTGGGAGCTGGAGAGCGCACTGCAGGAGCACTATCCTCATCTTTTTCAGATGGAGTCTTGAGGTATTATGTTTTTGAGTTTCGCGGACGAAACTACTTTTTAGGATGGGTGAATGTAACACACTGGACCTTTGCAAATTGCGAGGTTCGAGTGTTTGATCTGTGTTCTGAGCCTTTCCACAGTTTCTGGAGGATCGTAGATAGCGTTCCGACCGATGGCTCGCATCCCGAGAATTGAGGTTTAAAACTTAGCATCAAAATCCAAAAGATTGGATTTTTGAGTCTGCTCTCGGGTTGCACTTTGCTGGGCTGTGTACCGGTACAGACTTGATGGTTCTACCGGAACAGATTTTGTACCGGTACACCTTGATGGTTGTACCGGTACAAATGCGATTTTCTGCCAACCCGAGCCTCGGGTTCGCGTGTATTAAGGGTTTGTATCGGTACACTTTCTCGTGTACCGGTACACTTTGCAAACTGCAGTTTGGCAGATTTTGAGGGATTTCTTTGTAATTATAGCAATACCTTATAATCCTCCACACCCCTTGACAGGGGCTTTTGTGCTGCTGCTGAGAAGGAGGAGAGGTAGGTTCCTCTTTATTTTTCCATGGTTTTTCGCTCTTTTCCTTGGGTTTTTTTGAGGATTAATCCTTCATTTTTGCTTCTTTTGCTTCTTTGTGCCATTTCCACCATGGGAGAGCTTGGGAGCTAGAGTTTGAGTTTGTTAGAGGAGAGATTGTTGGCCTTAGCTTACTTTAAGACTAGGTTGAAGCTTCTAAGAGGTTAGTAATATGATTCTTCCGTTAGATTCATGTTTTGATGGTTTTTACTAGATCAAACCCTAGAAATGGAAACTTAGGGTTAGATTTGGAGATTTTGATTAGAAGCTTTTGGAACTCAAGTTTAGGCTGGATTTGGAGAGATCTTACTCTCATTTGGGATTTGAAAAGGGTTTTTCTTCACAAAAGGTGAGTTTTGCCCTTTTTCTTGAGATGCTTAATAATTGAGCTTGCTAGTGTTCGTAACATTTGTTTAACTCTCCTTTTATTACCTTTAGGGTGCTAGGAGAATAGTGGGCAACTTCGTTCGGCGAAACGAAGGGTTCCGAGGAGACTTTGTGGGTTTGGCCTCACCAAAATGGGATAAATCATCTCTATGATGGTTTTTATTTATCGAAAAATGAAAATGCATGCATATTCATGCTAGATAGAATATTTGTGAATTTTAGAATGCTTAATATGCACATGTTATGTATAATGCACATTTGGACATCTATGTAGTAGAGAGCTATTCATGTTGGGATCATGCATATGGTTAGCATTCTTATACTTGGATTAAGATTATATTTTATTTAGTGAAAATGATAAGTACATTATACTCTTGGACTTAGAGCTCATGCTTGGCATAGGAATGAGCTAATGTCATAAAGTGGCATTGGGCTTAGCATATGTATGAACTTAGTAAGCTAATGTCATAAAGGGGTATTAAGCTTGGAATGTGCTCGGGATATAGTAAAACCTAGTGTCATAAAGAGGCACTAGTGTTGGAACAAGGTTTGGACATAATGAGATATATTGCCATAAAGGGGTAGCGAATATAATGAACGGTTAAACCTTCACTTTGAGGTAGAGAACTAGACCGTCGGGTTGCTAGTGACTATTACCATGATAGAGACATGATGATCGGGTTCTTGAGACGATGACTATGCTTGCTTGCCATTTGTGCTCATTCGCACATGCTTATGAGGGTCGCTCCCTACAAGCCAGCACTCCAGAGTTAGCCTACGCAACTTATGATCGCTCGTGCAGTATTGAGAAGCCTATTCGGGCCTGGTGGGATAGACTCATTCCTCGATAGGAATGCTGGAGCTACCACGGGCACTTAGGCGGCACAAGCCGGACTACCTTGTGTAGGTCCTTAATTGGAAATGGAAATCGACACGGAGTCATATAAGTAATAATCACTACTAGACAGTTCATAGTAGTTGAATTTATTGGGCATTTGGACATGTAGTGTACTCGATAGTATTGCTTATTGCATTATACCATACTTGTTTGCTATGTTGGAACATACTAGTCATGTATTGGCATATCGGACGATGATAGAATAGATGTACACCTTGTTGACATCATGTATTTTTGTGGCATTGTAGATTAGCATTTCATTACATGCTTTATATATCGCAGCTTACTAGTAGTTCTTTTATCTACTTATGCTTTTGGGCCTAGTGGTGCATTTTGCTAAGGTCAGTAATTGCCCACTGGGAACTAAAAATTATAGTTCTCACGCCCTCTATTTTATATTTTTTTTCAGAGCCTTCTACTCGAGAAGAGGCTAGGGACTGCGGCAAGGGTGTCGCTTCGAGCTAGCGAGCGAGGGGTCTTGCTAGGTGGATCATTTTCTCCTTTTGTTTTAGTTAGAGAGAATGAAAGCATTTATACCCTACATAGAGACTACCATTTTGGATATTGTAGTATTTGCTTTTGAGACAGTTTAATGTATTCACTTTATATTTTATCTCAGTTGATAGTTTTACTGCCTCTACTTGTTGATAGATGTTAGCTGTACACATGCTCTGATATCTCTAGATATTTATTTTCTGTTCTTTATTCATCGCTATTGTTGTAGACGCCTTATATGTGTAGGCAGATGGCGGGTCTGGGCATGCTACCGAGAAGGCCTTCGTCGGTCCCGGGGGGTGACTGATGAAACTTCAAGATTGACTGTCTCAACTTTATAAGTTGCATCCTCTGATGAAAGGCAGGAGAAAAGCGGCCGAAACCGCCCAAGCACATCTAATAGCCGAATGGAACCATCTTAAAAACTTATTATCCTGATTCGGCTTGTAATATATTTTATGTTTTTAATTCCGACTTTCATTTCCCTACATGGATGGGTAATATTTCTTTAAATATTTTTCATTTATTGTCTTATCATGCTCAGACCCCTCTATGCTTTTTAGATAATATGATTTCCTTTTGTGATCTTACTAATCTGAAATGGTCCTTCCAAATTTGGAGACCATTTTTCCTATACGCTGTCACGCCCCGAGCCCAATCCCTTTGGTCGGTTCGAGTGCGTCAAACAAACGCCGAACGGACAGAGCCTCCCCTGTCCGCCCAAGGCTCAACAACAGATGCAGATAGAGTATAAAATTTGCACATGCGGAAGCAAACATAATGGCTTGCACGAGGGCAAGCAATAGCCAAAGTGAAAGTATTAAACTATACTTCAACAAGTAATATGATTAATTTTAAATCACATACACGTATACTACTTTAATCAAGTTCCTTTACATGCTCTTTCATCATTTCTTTTTACATCACAATGCTCCAAAATATAACTTTTCACATTTAAAGTAAATATCTTTTACATCGTTCCCATAAGCATCTAGAATCATCAAATACAAAATATGATAGTAAAGGGAATGCAACTACAAAATATGAAACCATCTCGGGTGGTCTCTATCTAGGGCGCGATTCCTTTACCGCGGTCGTCTGCCGGCTAGCTCAGTCCCGGCTCTGTAGAAAATGGGGTGTGAGAAGTACAACAAAGTTCCCAGTGGGTTCGGCGACCAACCACGTCGACTTTCCAACTAGGTCTAAATCAGGCATAATAGAAGAACAGATAGATAGTAACCAACTAAACAAATGCAGTTAATATGCCTGAACAATAAGTAATGTGATGCTCGATAGAATACTCATGACGAATGCAAGATCATAGTTTCATTACCCAATCTCTTGGTTAGCCCGTAGGTTTCGCCCTCAATATACTCATCAACTCAAATCCTAGGTATCGGGGAGACTACTACGCCCGACGGGACCGTTCTCTGGGGAGACTACTACGACCCAGTGATGACAACTCCGAAGCACATCGCCCGAGGGGGAGCTATCACCCTCGAGCAAGGACTTACAGGTAAGTATGATCCAATCCTTAACTATAAGGATGTCAAGTTCAATCCATTCCTTAACTATAAGAAAGCAATGTACATATGACCCTTAACTCTAAGGTTATTATGTCATAATGTCACAACGTTACTTTCTTTTTTCACTTGCATTCTTTGACTTACACTAGTGTCATACACACTACTTTGTTCTTGGTACTCATTTACTCATGTCACACTTGTTTTCTAAGTGTTCAACTCTAGTGTTCTTGGCTCTTCAATGTCATTCACTACCTTTATGTCAACATGTCACACTTGTTCTCTAATCCACTAAGTTCTTGTCATATTTTCATCCATACATAGGGTTTATAGATTCTCACTTGTATTTCACATGCATTTGAACTCACAACATGCAATAAGAAGCTCACAATAACCCTACTATGCTATATGCTCAATACATACAAATGCTCAAATATGACACTTTAGACATAAAAGGAATTTTGAGATCTTCGGTATCTACCACCCACCTTGTATGGTTACAAGGGTGCTACGGTGAATTTCTTGGGATTTTTGAAGCCCTACTTTATCGCCTACGGCAAAACGAAGCCAAATTAGGCTTTTTCTCAATAACTTTATCTAAACCTTTTCGTAACGTCGAATCGAGTTGCCCAACGTGTCGGGAATACCCCCAATTAGGTTTCTACAAGGTCAATTTACCTTAGAAACAATCGGAGACAAAAGCCCCAAAATCCATGCCCTGACAATGCCATAATGGGATTTCTCCTAGATTGATCTCATCTCTAAGCAAATACTAGCTTAGAATCACCTAGGAAGCTCTCTAATATCATTTCCAAGCCATTTGGACCATTCCTAGGGCATCTACTTTAAACCCTAGATGTTCACCATTGGAGCACCTTGAGAAAACCATAGTTTTCATGGTGTTCAAGGCTCACAATGCTTCTAAACCTGAGAGAAGCCCCAAAATCTTAAGTTCCATAGTGGAAATCCAAACCCTAGATGAGCTTTTGCACTAAAACTCACCTTAGCCAAAAGCTATCCCCAAGTCTACCTTGATGGAGAGCTTCTACACCTTCAAAGCCTCCAAAAATCTCCTCCAAGCCTTCTTTTCCTTCTCCTCCAAGCTCTAGGGCAAGATCTCTAGAGAGAAAAAGAGAGAAATGAGAGGGAGAGAGTGGAGGGGTGTTTGCTGTGAAGGAGAGGAGTGTTCGGTTTATTATAGTGTGCAACAATTGCAACTAGGCCTCCCAAACATTTGTATTTGCAACATATCAATTCCTTCCTGTGAGACCAAAGTGTACTGGTACATGGGATTTTATACTGGTACATTTTCTGCGCAGAGGCAACCCGAGAGCAGCCTCCTCAGATTTTACCAAAGTGTACCGGTACACACCAGGGGTGTACCGGTACATTTCCGCGAAAACTCAAACCCGAGAGTAAATTCTTCTCGGTCTGCAGGGCTGTACTGGTGACAACTCGATGGTTGTACCGGTACACTTTGCCCAGAATGCTGGTTTTGCGCCGTTTTCAATTCTATTTCGTGCCGGTCGATGCTAAAATCCTTTTAACTCTTTTAGAACTCCCTTTTAACCCTTCCAACATTGTTGGAATGTCAACTGGAGTTTGTCCACCCATTTCTTTCGGCACTTTAACCAATTTGGCTAAAGTTCGATAAGCGCTATCGAGGTTTCGATACGTTACATTCTCCACCCCTTAAAATTAGTTTCGTCCGCGAAACTAACTTGATTAAAATTCAAATCCATATTTTATTCCAGATTCTCGAAGAGATGGGGATAATGCTCCCGTATTGCACTCTCAAGCTCCCAAGTGGCTTTCCGATCATCGTGGTTGCACCAACGGATCTTAACATACGGAATTTCACGGTTCCGTAGTTTTCTTACTTCTCGGTCGATGATGAATGACGGGAACTCCTCATAAGTCATATTCTCTTGAATCTCGGACGGTTCAAACGAGAGAACATGCTCGGGGTCATGAATGTACTTGCAGAGATTCGATACATGAAACACATCGTGCACTCCCGCAAGTCTCGGTGGTAGTGCTATCTTATACGCCACCGCGCTGACCCGCTCTAATTTCTCGAATGGTCCAAGGTACCGGGGACTTAGTTTTCTCTGGATTCCAAAACGTTTAACTCCTCGCATTGGCAATATCTTTAGGAATACGTGGTCGCCAACCGCAAACTCGATATCCTTTCTTCGCTTGTCGGCATAGCTCTTTTGCCGAGATTGCGCCGTAGCAAGTCATTGGCGGGCAAGGCGAACTTTCTTCTCCGCCTCCCGCACCACATCCGGGCCAAGAGTAGCTCTCTCGTCCAGATAGCTCCAATGAATAGAAAAACGACACTTCTTTCCATAAAGGGCCTCGAATGGCGCCATCGCGATACTCTCTTGATAACTATTATTATACGCGAACTCCGCTATCGATAAATGATCATGCCATCCGCCCTTGTAGACAAGTACACACGCTTGAAGCATATCCTCAAGTATTTGTATCGTCCTCTCCGATTGACCATCACTTTGAGGATGAAATGCCGTGCTAAAGTCGAGCCGTGTGCCCAATGCCTCCTGTCGGCTCTTCCAAAAGTGAGATGTGAACCTCGGGTCCCGATCCGATACAATTGATACCGGAACACCATGAAGTCTCTCCCATTTCCAAACGGGTATAGGTAGGCTTTGCAACTTTTCTGCCGAAAACCGCCACTCCTCTTCTCCGCTTTGACCTGTTAGCACGTAAGACATTGCGCAACAAACTCCCCAATTTCTTTCTTCATGCCCGACCACCAATAGTGTACTTTTAAGTCTTGATACATTTTGGTGCCGCCCGGATGAATGCTATAAGGAGATTGATGCGCCTCTTGCATAATCTCCTTGCGGATGTCCTCGTTCTTAGGTAAACACCAACGATTTCGAAATCGAAGTGTGCTGTCAGTTCTAATGCCAAAATTATCGGTACTATCGCTTTCAACTTCACCGCGCACCTTTTGGAGATACTCGTCGGAAGCTTGCAACTCTTTTATCCTCTCCAACAAGATCGGTTGTACCACTAAGGTAGCAAGTGTAGCCGGCACTCCCGGCGCTACTACTTCCAATCCAAGCCGTTGCATCTCCTTTTGCAACAACGGTTGGGGTGTTGCATCTCCTTTTGCAACAATGGTTGGGGTGTAATTGCCGAAGCCAAATTTTCTCCCGACTTTCTACTAAGTGCATCGGCCACGACGTTTGCTTTTCCGGGGTGGTATAGAATGGTAACACCGTAGTCTTTCAACAACTCTAACCACCGCCGCTGTTGCATATTCAACTCCTTTTGGGTGAACAAGTATTTAAGGCTTTTGTGATCCGTATAGATCTCGCAATGTTCATCATACCAGTAGTGCCTCCATAACTTTAGCGTGAAGATAACCGCCGCTAGCTCGAGGTCGTGAATCGGGTAGTTCTTTTTATAAGTCTTCAGTTGGCGCGAGGCATAAGCTATCACCCGCCCATTTTGCATCAAGACACATCCGAGACCGACATAGGAAGCATCACTGTTGTAACATAGCGATTCCCCGTAAGCCGTGCCGAGTTCCGTCGAAATGAGCGGAACGCGGAAAGGAATGAGTTACTATAGGCTAAAAGTGTATTGGAGCCTATATGTGTAGTATAAAGGGAACCGAGAGAGTGAAACTGCAATTCTGGTGAAGTCCCAGAATTTTGGCTCTCGGGGACCGGTCCCTGAAGGGAGAGACCGGTCCCCGAAAGCACATCAGCCGAGCAGAGGGAAAAATCGGCTAAGTCCTGAAAATCGAGCTCTCGGGAACCGGTCCCTTGCTCGAGAGACCGGTCCCCGAGCCCGAAATTGCCCAGTGAGGGCTGTTTGCAAAAGTGAAAATGTGAGGGGCTTATGTGCAAAAGTGACATGAGATAGGTGTATGTATGTGAGAGAGCTTGTGTTAGGGCTCATTTCTCACCCTCACAACACAAGCCTTTCCCTCTCT
Source organism: Ananas comosus (assembly GCF_001540865.1). Lineage (NCBI taxonomy): Eukaryota > Viridiplantae > Streptophyta > Magnoliopsida > Poales > Bromeliaceae > Ananas > Ananas comosus. The sequence continues at coordinate 21,159 of NW_017893454.1, forward strand.
CTCTCTCTAAAAACTCTTCTCCTCTCATCCTCTCACTCTCTAGGGCTTGGACCTAGGTGGGCTTTTGGAGGAGAAAGCTTGGAGAAGAAGCTCTCCAAGGTGTAGAGCAAGCTAGAGCAAGGCTTTGAAGGAAAGCTTTGGACTCCAAAGGTGAGTTCTTGTGATTTTAAGTTAGGTTTTGGGTTTTTACTTCTAGTTGAAGCTTCTAGAGATCTCTATAATGGATTTCCTTCATTTTCTTCATGTTGAGGACCTAAAATGAAGAAGATTATATTATATAGGGACCCAAATTTGGTGTTTTGTAAAATGAAGTCGAAGCTTGGGATTGATCTCATTCTAACCTCAGTGGTAGGTCAACGAACGCATCGGTGCGCTCGGTTCGGCGATACGACGAGCGTGCGCGAAGATATTAGAAAAAGAAGCCGAGTTGGTACAGATTGCCGCAGTTTTGCGGCGAAAGTGTCTAAAAATCGTGAAAACAGAACCACGGCATCCTAGCATCACACAAAGGTGGAGGGTGCTATCCGAAAATACCGAGTCTCTTCCTATGTCTATGTCACTTCTTTTGAGCATGTTGGGTTATAGCATTCTTGCATGTAGGGTAATGAATGGTATATGTTGATTGCATCAATTATCTGCTTAAGATTATTGTAAGTGATATGGAACCCTGTGAACAAAGAAAATGAATAACCCTACATGCATGTGAATGTGAGAAAAGACTATGACCATAGTAAGTAATGGTGACATTGACTATAGTGACTCGATTGGCATTGAAATGAGAATAGTTAAACAAGATTTAACCTGAGTGACATTATGTGTATTATGGCATTAAGACCGTTGGGGCCCATATTGGTGGTCTATATGATATGGTAGAACTTATCATTCCCATTGAGATATTGAGGTATGAGACAGATTTGGCTATATACCTCCTCAAATTAAGGACGGGATCGTACTCACACGTATTGGTTCCGGCTTGTGGGAGGTCGCCCCTCCACAAGCGGTGTGCTCCGGAGTGTAAACACCACGGGTGAGAGTGCCCGGCGAAGATCCCTCGGGCGGTTGAGCCTTGTGCCTCCCCCGTTAGACGGGATATGTGGACTGTGAGTTTGGGGTAAACCAGGAGCACCCCCTGGTTGATTGGGTAAAGGCCAAAGGAAAGTGAAAAGGACATGCATGCATAATCATCATGTATTTCAATATGAATATCTATCTGTGGATTGCTTTCTTGCAGGCATTGTATTAGAAGTGCATTAGTTGGTTTGTTATCCTTCTTTATTGAAATACATATGCCTGAATTAGATCTAGTGGGCGAATCAGCGTGGTCGGCGGCCGAACCCACTGGAAACTTCGTTCTAGTTCTCATTACCACTAACCCTGCAGATCCGTGCGCGAGCGGGGCGGCGGAGGATCGAGACAAGGGTGTTGCGCCGTAGCTAGCGGCCCTCGAGATATAGGCATACCCTACATTTTGGTGTTCTCAACTGTAGGTGTTGAACTGTAAATGATGTAAAGCAAGGAATGCAAATCATGTTTTGGGTATTGTAGGAATGATGTAAACAATGTATTTTGGTTAAAGGAAAACGTGATGTAAATGAATGGGTAAATGAATGTAATAGACTACTTGTGTTTGATTTAAATGAAATCAAATGACTTGTATATTGGATGCTTAGTTAGTTCGATGCTTTCACTTGTGGTTGTTGTTTGCCTTTGTGCAAACCTTGTATATATCGCAATTCTCTTTAATGATTTGCTTGTAATATACTTGTTGTTGGAGCCTTGGGCGTACAGGGGAGGTACTGTCCGTTCAGCATCTGTCATATGCTCGAATCCGACCAAATTGGTGGAGCTCGGGGTGTGATAGATAGTGTGGTATCAGAGCGATGTGAAAGCAAAAGTTTAGGATGGACTTAGGGACCTTAGGATTGGAAACCTTAGGAACTTAGGGCATGTATAACGTGGACTTGGATATGCGAAGGCTAATTGATTCGGTTATGATGGAACTTCTTTAAGGGCGTGTTTGGTTCGAAGTCGGAGTCGGAATCGGAATCGGAATCGGAATCAAAATAAGCTGGAATTGGAATCAGAATAACTCATTACCTAATTCTGTTTAGTTCATCCCTGAATCGGAATCGGAATAAATCATTCCCATTGTCAGTGTTTGGTTCAGGAGGATATAAAAAATATAATCAAATTAATATACTAACATTATCTTTATAATATATTAATTTAAATTCAAATTAAAAATTAAATAATAAAAATTTATATCAAAATTTTGAAATAATGTCAAAATTTCATATCTATTTTTTAAAAAAAAATTAAATTTTGAAGTTGAGTGGATAATTCAAAATATGAAACTAAATTTTAATTTATTCAAATTCAAACTTAAAATTACAATTTAAATTTTAATTTGAATCCATAAATTTAATTTAAGTTTGAAATAAAATTTGAATAAAACTTTATATAAATTAAAATTNTACTTAAACTTAAATTTAATTTAAAATTAAATATATTTCAAAATAAGTTTAAAATAAAGTTTGAATTTAATTTAAATACCTAAGTTTAATTTAAGATAGATTCGAAATACTTGATTAAATTTTAATTTTTAATTTAAGTTTAAATTAAAATTTAAAATTATATATTTATTTTTTAAATTTTAACTTACATTTTATTTAAAAAAGTTGAAAAAATAAATTTAATTCGAATAAATATCCATTCCATCTGGATTCAATTTTCAATCCGGCCTCCTAAGCCGGATTGAAAAAAGAGGAGATTTGGGGATTCCCATTCCACTCGGGAATCGGAATCGAAATGGGACTCCCGCGTACCAAACACCCACAAACGGATTTACCCATTCCGATTCCGATTCCAGGGTGAAAAAGAAGCGAACCAAACACGCCCTAAATGGAAATAGAGATGGATTCAAGGGAATGTTTGTTTTCTTTTAAGGGATTATGTGGGGCGGACGACTACATAATGCCGAGAGTAGAAAATGAACGTACTTGATTGCTTTCGCTTTATTGGGTAGTTATTTGGAACGAGTAAGAGCCTCGGGTGTCGAATATTAACGCGTGTGTTTCGTTTCAGGACAGATGTCACCGAGACGTTATACGCGTCGGTCCATGCCGGCATTGCCTGATGAGGTGCCAGAGCAAGTGGGATCTGATGAAGTTCGTGAGTTGCGGGCCGAAGTAGCGGCTTTGACTGGGGCTATGCGACAGTAAGGGGAGCAGATAGGACGGCTCCATGGCTTGGTGGCTCGACAGGCGGCGGCGGCTGCACCTGTACCTCAGGACCCGGCTGCACCTGTAGCACCTACGCCGGTGGCGGCGGCACCAGTGACGGCTATTCCTCCGATAGCTTCAGGCTCTTCGGCTCCTATCCCGGAGGTATTTGAAGCTGAGCAGGAGCGGTCGTTGGCGGTGTTGACGGCCTTCAAACGGTTTACTCCTCCGACCTTTTTGGGTGATGTGAAAGACCCATGGTTGATGGAGGCGTGGCTTTCCGCGATGGAGGCGTTGTTCGAGGATATCTACACCATCGAGAAGGACAAGGTTCATTTGGCGGCTCACTGTTTAGAGGGGCCGGCTAGATCATGGTGGACGCGAGTGAAGAATGGCCGGTCTTTGGATCCGGCTACTATGACTTGGGAGGCATTCCGAGAGATTCTACTGATGGAGTACTTTCCGGAGAGTGACAAGCGGAAGATCAAGGAGGACTTTCGCAAGTTAAGGCAAAGAAGCCGAACGGTGCGGGAGTATGAGAGGGAGTTCTCGCACATGGTTAACTGCGTTCCCGGCTTGGTTCATGGTGACCGAGATCGGGCGGAGGTCTTCGAGCGCGGGTTGCGACTGGAGATATTCAAGACTGTTCATGCGCTCCGGCTGAAGACCTATGAAGAGGTGCTCGATCGTGCGCTATCGGTAGAGCGTGGCAACGCCATTGCGCGCGAGGAACGCGAGGCGTTTGAAAGGGACAAGGACAAGGAGAAGTCCAAGAAGCGACCGGCTGGTGGTTCCACGGGGCAGTCGAGTTCCAAGCGACCCCCTCGGTACCCTAGATCGCAGTGGCGGCGAGACAGGAGCCAGTCAAGGAGTTAGACGAGTTCCTTTCCGTGCGTGATCTGTGGTTGGAATCATAGGCCGAATGAGTGTTCTCAGGGTGACGGGAGGTGTTTCCGATGCGGCCAAGCGGGACACTTGAGATGGGATTGCCCGGGCGGCGTGTCACCTGCTCCGTCAGCTGCTTCGGCTCAGTATGCTCCACGACAGCTTGCAAGACTGCCAACTGCCATGTCGGCTGGGCGCGCTTCATTACCGCATCAGCCAGAGGGATCACGTGCACCGAGTGGACGGATTTTCGCCACTCAGGTGGAGGAGCAACCTGCTGTACCCGACGACGTCGTGGCAGGTATTATTCTGATTAATGGCATTAGGGCAAGAGCATTGTTTGACACAGGCGCATCACATTCATTCATTGATGCATCGTTTGCTAAGACGCATGGCATGGACATAGAACATAATTGTGACTATTGGTGGGTTAACGCACCAGAACACTCATTTAGTGTAACATACCACATCCCTCGTAAGTCGTGCCGAGTTCCGTCAAAACGAGCGGAACGCGGAATTGAACGAGTTACAGTGGACCCCAAGTGCATTGGAGTTCATAAATGGAGCAAAAAGGGTCCGATGCGCATGCCCCTGGCCAGAGAGGAAATCCCTGGCTAGGGGCTCTCGAGTTTTAGACCCTGAATCGGTTTAAAGGTCTAAACGAGAGGCCCAG
>NW_017893454.1:40109-74279 GCF_001540865.1 Ananas comosus
ACTCTTCCTTGCAGGCATAGTATTAGTTGCATTAGTAATGGTTACTTTTCTTCCTTTGAAATACTTATGCCTGGATAGACCTAGTGGGTAAGTCGGCGAGGTCGGATGCCGAGCCCACTGGGAACTTCGTTGTAGTTCTCACACCACTAACCCTACAGGTCCTAGCATGAGCGGGGCGGCGGAGGACCGAGGCAAGGGTTTGGCGCCGTAGGTAGCGGCCACCGGGGCCTTTATGCATTTTGTAGTCATTCCCTTTTGTTATACATGTATCAACTTTATTTTGTTGAGTTAGGTATGTAAAGTGAAAACAATCATGTAATTGGTGGATGACTAAATGTAAGAAGATATGATGGTTGAATGGAATGTAATATTATTACTTACTTGAATTTGGTTCAAAAGAAATCAAATATCACGTGTGTTGTATATTTAGCCTAGAGCTTTCGCTTCCGTTGTTGCTTGCCCTCGAGTAAGCCTTGTATTCTATATGCAATTCTCTTGTTAATTGCCTAATTATATGTGTTGTTAGAGCCTTGGGCGGACAGGGGAGGCTCTGTCCGTTCGGCGTCTGTTGACGTGACCCAAACCCGACCAAAATGGCGGGGATTGGGGCGTGACATTTAGAGTTCATGAGGAGTGCCTAGCTTGTCTGGTTCAAATCGGTGACTGGATCATGCCGGTGGATTTGCTAGTACTTAAGCAGATGTGGGGATTTGATGTCATCTTGGGAGTTAATTGGCTCTCCAAGTACTATGCCAGCATCAACTGTGACAGTAAGGTGATCACTTTTCGTGAGCCTGGTCAAGAAGAGTTTGTGTATCGGGCGTGTAAAGGCGCGCGCTTTGCGGCGACTATATCAACGATGAGGGCGAGAAAGATGATTAAGGGTGGTTGCAAAGCTTACTTGGCGACCATCGTGAACCCTCAAAAAGAGTGCCCGGAGTTGGGGAATATTCGGGTGGTGTGTGAGTACCCGGACGTGTTTCCGGCGGAGTTACCGGGACTACCACCGGATCGGGAGGTCGAGTTTGTCATTGACTTGATTCCCGGTGCGGCGCCGGTTTCGAAGGCTCCGTATAGGATGGCACCAGTGGAGCTTAAAGAGTTAAAGGCCCAGTTGCAGGACTTGCTCGATAAAGGCTTCGTGAGGCCAAGCGTGTCCCCGTGGGGGGCACCGGTGTTATTTGTGAAAAAGAAGGACGGTACTCTTCGACTCTGCGTTGACTACCGCGAGTTGAACAAGGTGACGGTCAAGAACAAATACCCGTTGCCGAGAATAGATGACCTGTTTGATCAGTTGCAAGGGTCGCGGATATATTCGAAGATAGACCTTCAGTCGGGGTATCACCAGTTCAAGATCCGGCCGAAGGATGTGCATAAAACGGCGTACCGTACACGGTATAGCCACTATGAGTTTACGGTGATGCCGTTTGGGCTTACCAATGCCCTGGCAGCATTTATGGATCTGATGAGTAGGGTTTTTCGACCATTGTTGGATAAGTGTGTCGTGGTGTTTATCGACGATGTGTTGGTGTATTCGTGGAGTGAAGAGGAGCACGAGGAACATCTGAGGACTGTGTTGCAAATACTCCTAGACGAGAAGCTTTATGCTAAGCTCAAGAAGTGCGAATTCTGGCTTTCGGATGTGACCTTCTTAGGCCATGTGATATCCGGGAGTGGAATCTCGGTGGACCCGAAGAAAATTGAGGGGATTCGAGATTGGCCTCGTCCTACGAGTGTGGCGGAGGTCCGCAGTTTTCTCGGATTAGCGGGCTATTATCGGCGTTTTGTGGAGGGGTTCGCAAAGTTGACTACTCCTCTCACACGCCTTACGCACAAAGGAGTAAGATTCGACTGGAGTGTCGGTTGCGACTGAGGCTTCCAAGAGTTGAAAGAGAAGTTGACGTCTACCCCGGTACTTGCTTTGCCAACGCTGGGAGAAAGTTTCGTGGTGTATAGTGATGCTTCCTACACCGGTCTCGGGTGTGTTCTTATGCAAAATGGGCGAGTCATTGCGTATGCTTCGCGCCAACTGAAAAGCTATGAGAAAAACTACCCGATACATGATCTCGAGTTAGCGGCGGTCGTTTTTGCGCTAAGGCTATGGAGACACTACCTTTACGGTGAACATTTTGAGGTGTATACCGATCACAAAAGCCTGAAGTATTTGTTCACCCAGAAAGAGTTAAATATGCGACAGTGGCGGTGGCTGGAACTGATAAAAGATTATGATCTTACTATCCTGTACCACCCCGATAAAGCCAACGTGGTGGCCGATGCTCTGAGTAGGAAATCGGTTGAGAACTTGGCGACGGCGATTACTAGTCAACCGTCCTTGCATAAAGAAATGCAACAGTTTGGATTGGAGATAGTGGCGCCGGAAGTTCCGACTATCTTGGCGGCACTAGTAGTTCGACCGACCTTGTTGGAGCGAATTAAGGAGCGGCAAGTTGATGATCTGTATCTTCAAAAGGTGCGGAATGATGTTGACGGCGGACGCGCCGGCGATTTCGGCGTGGAAACTAGCGGTGCACTTCGGTTCAAAAACCGATTGTGCGTGCCCAAGGACAATGAAATTCGTAAGATGGTGTTGCAAGAGGCGCATCATTCCCCATATAGTATTTACCCGGGCGGCACTAAGATATACAAGGATCTAAGGTTACATTATTGGTGGCCGGGTATGAAGAAGGACATTGGAGAGTTCATGGCGCAGTACCTGACGTGCCAACAAGTGAAGGCCGAGCGTCGTTTTCCTGCGAGGAAGTTGCAGAGCTTACCAATCCCCGTGTGGAAATGGGAGATGTTGCGATGGACTTTGTGATCGGACTGCCCCGATCGCAAGCTGGACATGACGCCATATGGGTGGTTGCGGACCGTCTAACGAAATCGGCTCGCTTCTTGCAGATCCACACCACGTGGTCAGGAGATAAGTTAGCCCAGGTTTACTTGGACGAGATAGTGAGATTACATGGGGTTCCCGTGTCGATTGTATCGGATCGAGACCCCCGGTTCACTTCTCATTTCCAGAAGAGCTTGCAGGATGCTCTAGGCACGCGGCTCGATTTCAGTACGACGTTTCATCCTCAGAGTGATGGACAATCTGAAAGGACAATTCAGATACTCGAGAACATGTTGCTAGCATGTATGCTTGACTATCGTGGAGGGTGGCATGAGTATTTGCCGATGGCGGAGTTCGCTTACAATAACAGTTATCAGGAAAGTATAGCGATGGCGCCATTTGAGGCATTATATGGACGGAAGTGCCATTCTCCTATCCATTGGAGCGAAGTGGGTGAAAGAGTCGCCCTTGGTCCAGACGTGGTGCAAGAAGCAGAAGAAAAGGTCCGCATTGCTCGTGAGAAGCTGACGAGGGCACAATCCCGGCAACGAAGCTATGCGAATAAGCGCCGGAAGGATTTGGAATTTGCGGTAGGCGACCGAGTGTTTCTCAAAGTGTCGCCTATGAAAGGAGTGAAGCGGTTTGGTTTTCGGGGGAAACTTAGTCCCCGATATATTGGGCCCTACGAGGTTCTAGAGCGAATCGGGCCCGTGGCGTACAAGTTAGCATTACCGCCGAAGCTTGCGGGAGTGCATAATGTATTTCACGTTTCGAATCTTCGAAAGTATTTCCGGAACTCCTCGCATGTATTGGAGTACGAGCCGGTGGAGTTACACGAAGATGTCACTTATGAAGAATTTTCGGTGAGCATTCTTGCTCGAGAGGAGCGGAAGCTACGGAATAGGACTATTCCGTATGTAAAAGTACAATGGAGTAATCACTCTAGGCGTGAATCCACGTGGGAGCTCGAGGAAAAAATGCGCGAGGTGTATCCTCACTTGTTTGAGCAAGTGGACTAAGGTATGTGTTTAAATTTCGCGGCCGAAACAATTTTTAAGAGGTGGCGAATGTAACATAGCGATTCCCCGTAAGCCGTGCCGAGTTCCGTCGAAATAAGCGGAACGCGGAAAGGAATGAGTTACTATAGGCTAAAAGTGTATTGGAACCTATATGTGTAGTATAAAGGGACCCGAGAGAGTGAAACTGCAATTCTGGTGAAGTCCCAGAATTTTGGCTCTCGGGGACCGGTCCCTGAGGGGAGAGACCGGTCCCCGAAAGCGCATCAGCCGAGCAGAGGGAAAAATCGGTTAAGTCCTGGAAATCGAGCTCTCGGTAACTGGTCCCTGGGTGAGAGACCGGTCCCGAGAGACCGGTTGCGTCGGAGGGGAGACCGGTCCCCTTCTGCGATGGCTGCGGGGTAGCTCTCGGGAACCGGTCCCTTGCTCGAGAGACCGGTCCTCGAGCCCAAAATTGCCCAGTGAGGGCTGTTTGCAAAAGTGAAAATGTGAGGGGCTTATGTGCAAAAGTGACATGAGATAGGTGTATGTATGTGAGAGAGCTTGTGTTAGGGCTCATTTCTCACCCTCACAACACAAGCCTTTCCCTCTCTCTCTCTCTAAAAACTATTCTCCTCTCATCCTCTCACTTTCTAGGGCTTGGACCTAGGTGGGCTTTTGGAGGAGAAAGCTTGGAGAAGAAGCTCTCCAAGGTGTAGAGCAAGCTAGAGCAAGGCTTTGAAGGAAAACTTTGGACTCCAAAGGTGAGTTCTTGTGATTTTAAGTTAGGTTTTGGGTTTTTACTTCTAGTTGAAGCTTCTAGAGATCTCTATATTGGATTTCCTCTATTTTCTTCATGTTGAGGACCTAAAATGAAGAAGATTATATTGTATAGGGACCCAAATTTGGGGTTTTGTAAAATGAAGTCGAAGCTTGGGATTGATCTCATTCTAACCTAATTGGTAGGTCAACGAACGCATCGGTGTGCTCGGTTCGGCGATACGACGAGCGTGCGCGAAGATATTAGAAAAAGAAGCCGAGTTGGTACAGATTGCCGCAGCTTGCGGCGAAAGTGTCTAAAAATCGTGAAAACAGAACCACGGCATCCTAGCATCACACAAAGGTGGGGGGTGCTATCCGAAAATACCGAGTCTCTTCCTATGTCTATGTCACTTCTTTTGAGCATGTTGGTGTTATAGCATTCTTGTATTTAGGGTAATGAATGGTATATGTTGATTGCATCAATTATCTACTTAAGATTATTGTAAGTGATATGGAACCCTGTGAACAAAGAAAATGAATAACCCTACATGCATGTGAATGTGAGAAAAGACTATGACCATAGTAAATAACGGTGACATTGACTATAGTGACTCGATTGGCATTGAAACGAGAATAGTTAAACAAGGTTTAACCTGAGTGACATTATGTGTATTATGGCATTAAGACCGTTGGGGCCCATATTGGTGGTATATATGATATGGTAAAACCTATCATTCGCATTGAGATATTGAGGCATGAGACAGGTTTGGCTATATACCTCCTCAAATTGAGGACGAGATCGTACTCACACGTATTGGTTCCGGCTTGTGGGAGGTCGCCCCTCCACAAGCGGTGTGCTCCAGAGTGTAAACACCACGGGTGAGAGTGCCCGGCGAAGATCCCTCGGGCGGTTGAGCCTTGTGCCTTCCCCGTTAGACGGGATATGTGGACTGTGAGTTTGGGGTAAACCAGGAGCACCCCGGGTTGATTGGGTAAAGGCCAAAGGAAAGTGAAAAGGACATGCATGCATAATCATCATGTATTTGAATATGAATATCTATCTGTGGATTGCTTTCTTGCAGGCATTGTATTAGAAGTGCATTAGTTGGTTTGTTATCCTTCTTTATTGAAATACATATGCCTGAATTAGACCTAGTGGGCGAATCGGCGTGGTCGACAGCCGAACCCACTGGGTACTTCGTTCTAGTTCTCATTACCACTAACCCTGCAGATCCGTGCGCGAGCGGGGCGGCGGAGGATCGAGGCAAGGGTGTTGCGCCGTAGCTAGCGGCCCTCAAGATATAGGCATACCCTACATTTTGGTGTTCTCAACTGTAGGTGTTGAACTGTAAATGATGTAAAGCAGGAATGCAAATCATGTTTTGGGTATTGTAGGAATGATGTAAATAATGTATTTTGGTTAACGGAAAACGTGATGTAAATGAATGGGTAAATGAATGTAATAGACTACTTGTGTTTGATTTAAATGAAATCAAATGACTTGTATATTGGATGCTTAGTTAGTTCGATGCTTTCACTTGTGGTTGTTGTTTGCCCTTGTGCAAACCTTGTATATCTCGCAATTCTCTTTAATGATTTGCTTGTAATATACTTGTTGTTGGAGCCTTGGGCGGACAGGGGAGGTACTGTCTGTTCGGCGTCTGTCATGTGCTCGAATCCGACCAAATTGGGGGAGCTCGGGGCCTGAAAACTGTATACCACAAAGGTCTCCCCCGGCGTCGGCAATGCAAGCACCGGGGTCGTCGTCAATCTTTCCTTCAACTCTTCGAAGCTCAGATTGCAATCGTCGCTCCAAACATACTTCACTCCCTTGTGTGTGAGGCGCGTTAGCGGAGTGGTTATTTTGGCGAACCCCTCCACGAACCGCCGGTAGTAGCCCACTAGTCCAAGAAAACTGCGGACTTCTGCTACACTCGTCGGGCGAGGCCAATCTTTGATTGCCTCTACTTTCTTTGGATCCACAGAAATGCCATCACCCGAAATCACGTGTCCTAGGAAAGTAACCTCCGAAAGCCAAAAGTCATATTTCTTCAATTTGGCATATAATTTCTCCTTTCGAATATTTCCAACATGGTCCTCAAGTGCTCATCGTGTTCTTCCTCGGTCCGAGAATATACCAATACGTCGTCAATGAATACCACAACGCACCGGTCCAATAGCGGACGGAAGAATCGATTCATTAAGTCCATAAAGGCTGCCGGGGCATTAGCAAGCCCAAACGGTATAACCTTGAACTCGTAATGGCCATACCGCGTACGGTACGCCATCTTGTGCACATCCTTGGGCCGTATCTTCAACTGATGATACCCCGACTAAAGATCTATCTTCAAGTACACCCTCGACCCTTGCAACTAATCGAATAAATCATCAATCCTCGACAACGGGTACTTGTTCTTAACTGTGACCTTGTTCAACTCGCGGTAGTTCACACAGAGTCGAAGTACGCCATCCTTCTTTTTAACAAATGGCACCGGAGCTCCCCACGGTGACACGCTAGGCCTCACAAAGCCTTTATCGAGCAAATCTTGCAATTGTGCCTTAAGCTCCTTTAGCTCCGCCGGTGCCATTCTATACGGAGCCTTCGAAATTGGCGCCACCCCGGGAATCAAATCAATGACGAACTCGATCTCCCGGTCCGGTGGCAATCCTGGTAACTCCGCCGGAAATACATCCGGAAACTCACACGCTACCTGAATACCACTAAGTTTCGGGTACACCTTTTGGGCTTCTACCATTGTCGCCAAGTAGGCTACACATCCACCCTTAATCATTTTCCTCGCTCTCGCAGCCGATACGGTTGCCGCGAAGCACCTGCTTTTCCACGCCCGGTATACTAGCTCTTCTTGATTAGGCATACGGAACGTGATCACCTTACTTTCACAATCTATAACGGCATAATACTTGGAGAGCCAATTGATCTGCAAGATTACATCGGAGCCCCACATTTGATTTAACACTAATAGGTCTATCGGCATGACCCAATCGCCTATCTGCATTGGACACGCCAAGCACTCGTCATGAACCTGGAACGAGTGCTCCGGTGTATTCACTGATCAATAATCCTCGTTATGCGTGATCCCTATGTCATGAGCTTTTGCAAATGATGCACCTATGAATAAATGCGATGCACCTGTGTCGAATAAAGCTCTAGCTCTAGTGCCTTTGATCAAGATAATATCTGCCACGACGTCGTCGGGAACTGCAGTCGGCTCCTCCACCTGAGTGGCAAAAACCCGCCCGTTCGGTGCTCGAGATGCCTCCAGCTGACGCGATGCAGAAGAGCGTCTAGCTGACATAGCCGGTGGTAACCCCGCAAGCTGTCTCGGGGTGGAAGGAACTGACGCCGCCGTCGGTGCAGACGACGCCCATCTCGGGCACTCCCGTATCATATGTCCCGCCTGATCGCACTTGAAGCACTTTTCTTCGCTTTGCGGGCAAGTCGACGGTTGATGCTCGCCTCCGCAAATAACGCACTGGGGAGGCTTCCAGTTCTTCGATTGCTGTTGGGGATACCGACGGAGTTTCTTAGCATTTGGCAGTCCCCCGGTGCCACCCGCCGCCCGTTTCTTTCCCTTGTCCCTTGCCTCGGCTGTGGAGTCGCGCTCCTCGCTTTCGTGGGCATAGCCATGCTCCGCCCACAAGGCTCGATCCAAGACCTTAGCAAAGGTTGTAAGCTTGAGGATTTGCACGGCCCTATAAATCCCCGGCCGAAGTCCTCGCAAGAACCAATTGGCCCGGTCCCGGTCATCGGGAACAACCTCCGGGACGCAATCGATAAGGTGGGAGAACTCCTGCTCGTAGTCCGCCACGGAGCGATCCCCTTGCCTCAACTTGCGAAATTTTTCTTGTAACTTCCACTTCACCGTGTCGGGGAAATAATTGGCGAACACCGCCCTCTTAAACTCTTCCCACAATATAGGCGGAAGATCGGGAGATCAATCCCGCCTAACACGCTTCTACCACACCTTCGCCGCCTTCTCAAGGCAATGCGTGGCGAGGTACACCTTGTCCTTCTCTGAGGTATGCAAATCCTCGAAGAGCATCTACATAGAGTCAATCCATGACTCCACTACCACCGGTTCCACCACTCCCCCTTTGAAGATAGTTGGGTTGAACTTGTTGAACTGTACGAGCGCCGCTAACGCACGCTCCCGCTCCGCCTCCTCCGCCGCACTATCGGGGTTTGAGGTCCCCGACCCGGCAGGTATCGCCGTAACTGGAATGGCCGCCGCAGCCACCACCGCTGCTACTCCCTCGGCCACCATCGGCACCACTGTAGGGGGGCAGGATGCTCGGCCACCCCTTGTGCCGCCGCCGTCTGCTGCCGCTCTAAGGCCTCCTGGAGCCTTTGGATTTGCTCCCCTTGGCGCTGAACGGACTCCGCTTGTTGCCGCACTACGCTAATAAGCGCGGCCATCTGCTCCTGAAGCTCCCCGTCGCCACCTGCTCCGGGTTGCATGGGAGCCGCACTTGGCTCCTCGGCCATAGACCTCGTTCGCGGTCGACCACGAGGCATCTTAGGTCGTCCACGAGGTGGCATTGCCTTCTTGAAATAAAGCAATTCACATTAGTCACTTAGACAATATACTCGATTATACCCAATTCGGCGAAAGCCGCAAACGTATTTATTTTCCTTCCAAAGCATCATGTCGTCGGCCACCTATCACAACACAAGGAAAAGAAAACAAATAACAACTTAAATTTAGCCCCTAATCACATTAGAGACATATCGTCATCAACCCAATCATAAGCTTTCGCTATAGTGTGATTCCACGTCACTCACGTTTCCTAGATCTTTAAGGTTTTCCATTCCTAAGGGTCTCTAGGTCCATCCTAAACTTTCACCTTTTGGCTCTATACGCTCTGATACCATTATATCTGTCACGCCCCGAGTCCGATCCCTTTGGTCGGTTCGAGTGCGTCAAACAGACGCCGAACGGACAGAGCCTCCCCTGTCCGCCCAAGGCTCAACAACAGATACAGATAGAGTATAAAATTTGCACATGCGGAAGCAAATATAATGGCTTGCATGAGGGCAAGCAATAGCCAAAGTGAAAGTACTAAACTATACTTCAACAAGTAATATGATTAATTTTAAATCACATACATGTATACTACTTTAATCAAGTTCCTTTACATGCTCTTTCATCATTTCTTTTTATATCACAATGCTTCAAAATATAACTTTTGACATTTAAAGTAAATATCTTTTACATCGTACCCATAAGCATCTATAATCATCAAATACAAAAAATGATAGTAAAGGGAATGCAACTACAAAATATGAAACCATCTCGGGTGGTCTCTATCTAGGGCGCGATGCCTTTATCGCGGTCGTCTGCCGACTAGCTCAGTCCCGGCTCTGTGAAAAATGGGGTGTGAGAACTATAACAAAGTTCCCAGTGGGTTCAGCAACCAACCACGCCGACTTTCCTACTAGGTCGAAATCAGGCATAATAGAAGAACAGATAGATAGTAACCAACTAAACAAATGCAGCTAATATGCCTAAACAATAAGTAATGCGATGCTCGATAGACTACTCATGACGAATGCAAGATCATAGTTTCATTACCCAATCTCTTGGCTAGCCCGTAGGTTTTGCCCTCAATAGACTCACCAACTCAAATCCCAAGTATCGGGGAGACTACTACGCCCGACGGGGCCATCCTCTGGGGAGACTACTACGACCCAGTGATGACAACTCCGGAGCACATCGCCCAAGGGGGAGCTACCACCCTCGAGCAAGGACTTACAGGTGAGTATGATCCAATCCTTAACTATAAGAATGTCAAGTTCAATCCATTCCTTAACTATAAGGAAACAATGTGTTACGGATTTTATGTTGGCATATTTCGTGAAGTTAGTCGGAGTCTTGAATGTTTGAAGAAGAAGAGATGAAGATCGAAGACTCGAAGACTCAAAACATGAATGCATAATGCTCAGTAAGTTTAAATACCATTGATGATGATTTATAAATGTTTGAAAGTGTTTGGAAGACTTAGGATGGTTTTTAAAATATGAATCTGGACAAACTGAGTTTTTCAATGTGCTGGGACCGGTTCCCAGAGTTGAGAGACCGGTCCCCGAGGGTCCTTACTGCGTGGGAGGCAACCGGTCTCTGGAAAGGGAGACCGGTTCCCGAACATGGGATTTTCTATCACGCAGCGAGGGACCGGTCTCTGGCATAAGAGACCAGTTCTCGAACGTTGTGTTTTCTGTCTGTTTGAAGTGAAAAAAAAAAAAAATTCCTAATCATAATCGAAACCGATTAGATTCAGACTCAAACAATTTTGATAGGTCTTATGTTGACCAGAAAATTTTGGGGCCAATAATTACAATTTAAAATCCACAATAGGCCCATTCATAAATGTGAATTAATAGGCCTCATGAAAGCCCTTTAAAATTTTAGGCCTATACAATAATTCGGGCCTCATCTCAGCCCAATGAATAATTGCGCCCAACAAGTTTCATCAAAGTGGGCCTAATTTCAGCCCAATTCATGGGATCACGGCCCACATTTTCACCCACGTTTGAAAATTCAATTTCGAATATCATATTCAAATTCGATTTTAAATTTTTAAACCCCAAAAAAATATCTGTTATCCTAATAACCCTATTCGAAATTCGATTTCGAACTTCGAACCAACTCCCAAAATATCTCTCAACCAACATTCATTCGAATTTTGAATACCTATCCATCCCACAACCCATTCAAAATTCAATTTTGAATTTCGAATCCCCAACCAACATCCATTCAAATTTTGAATACCTAACCACCCAACAACCGATTTAAAATTCGATTTCGAATTTTGAATCCCTAACCGGCTCCCCAAAATATCCTTCAACTATCAAACAATCAATTCAAAATTTGATTTCGAATTTCGAATTTCCAATCAATTCCCAAAATATCCTCCAACAACCCATTCAAAATTCGAATTTCGAATTCTCAACCAACTCCCAAAATATCCTCCAACAACCCATTCAAAACCAATTTCCAAAATATCCTCCAACAACCCATTCAAAATTCGAATTTTGAATTCCTAACCAATTCCCAAAATATCCTCCAACAACCCATTTAAAATTCAAATTTCGAATTTTGAATTCCAACCAATTTCCAAAATACCCTCCAACCATCCAACAACCCATTCAAAATTCGATTTTGAATTTCGAATTTTCAACAAAATCCCAAATATCTTTCAACCAACCACAACAACCTATTCAAAATTCAAATTCGAATTTCGAATCCCTCAAAATATCTCTCACCACCCCTCCCATTATAAATACGAGAACCAAAATCAAACTCCGGAGAATTTTTTTTGGACATAGACGATACGATAGATAGATTGCTATACACTTCCAAGTTCAAAATATTCAAAGGAGGAGATATTGCCGAGCTGCTGAAAGGAGGAGACATCGCCGAGCCGCGGAAAAGAGGAGAGATCACTCGAGCTGCGGAAAGAAGGAGAAATCGCCGAGCCGCGGAAAGAAAGAGAGATCGTTGAGCCACTTCATCGAATCCATCAACAGGTAGTAAAAAAGAAAGAAAAAAAAGAAAGAAAGTAAAAATAATAATAAAACAAAAAAAAGATCTCTTTTCTTCCCCCTCTTTTTCTTTTTTTTCTTTTGTCCGACGATCGTAGCCATCCATATCATCTAGATGGCTTCGGTGGGAGGGTGGAGGGGAATCTTCGATTCCCCGTTTCTTCGGACCTCTCAATACCCCATTCGAAGTCGTTGATGATGGAATGGATGATCTATATTGCCGCGACCATCTCCAGCATGTTTGGTTTGATACTTTCGAAAGAAGATGGGAGGGGGATCTTTGATTCCCTGTTTCTTCGGACCCTTCAACATTTCTTCGATAAATATCGAACAAGGGATTTGCTCCATAGTTATGGTTTCTGTTTATGTGGAGTATTGGTCGCATACGAGGTTATGGTTTTGGCTCATGGGATTTGGTCCCATTGAGGTTTGATTTTGGTCTCATGGAATTTGGGTCGGCCACTGATTTGGTTTGTTCACAGGGGGATTTTTTGGTTCCATGTAACGTTGGTTTTGGCATCATATAGGATTTGTTCCATGAGGCTTTCGGTTTGCTGCTAGACATGGGACTTTGTCCATGAGGATTTATTGTTTTGGGTTCTGGTTCTATGGTGATTGGTCCATGAATTGATTTTGGCTCATGGATTTGGTACCATTGGAGTGTGGTTTTGTCATGGGAATTCTGGTACATGAGGTTGGTTTGGCCTCATGGGATTAAAGTCCATGAGATTTGGTTTGGGTTGGTATTTTATGTGGACGTTGTGTTTGGTTCGATTGTATTTTGGTTTTGGGTTGGGATTGTTTATTCTGGACTTGGTTTGGTTAGGTTTGGGCCATTTGGCTTTGTATGGGCTTGAGTTGGTTTGGTTTATTTGGGTTGTTTGGTTTTGTTATGGGTTTGAACGTTGACTTATTTAGTTTGGGTTAATTGGGTTCCGCCATTAGCTTTATTTGTGGTTTATTTGGGACTAGGCTTGTTTTGGTTTGTTTGGATTTTATTAGGGTTGCGAGTTTCGGGCTTTATTTGTTCGGGTTATTTGTGGACTTGTTTAGTTTGGTTTTGGGTTGGGGTTTATTTGGGTTGCGAGTTTGGGTTCTTGGTTGGGATGCTGTTATTTGGACTTGTTTAGTTAGTTTGGCTTTTGTATTGGATTGGTTTGGGTTTGGGTTTATTTGGGGTTTGGGTTGTTGTTGACTTGACTTGATTTAGGTTTGTAGGTGAACATTGATTGTTGCAATTGGTTCGATTTTTGGTTGATATGAACTAATTGAATTTGGCTTCTGCATAATGAACTTAATTTGCCAGTTTAAAAGGTTCGTGTCATAAACTTGATTTGGCAATTCTATTTGGGGTCCGACAGATATCCGCGCTTTGATTTGTCCATTAGATTTGGGGTCCGAAGAAATCCGCCTATGATTTTGGCAATTGAATTTTGGGGTCCGAATAAAATCCCCTATGACGTTTGCTAATGAATTTGGGGTCCGAAAAAATTCCCAGGTTTTGATTTTGAATTTGAAATTTGGTCCCGAAGAAAGTCCCCTGTTTTGGATTTTCCAATTCGATTTTGGATTCGATGGTCCGATAGAAATCTCCCATTGATTTGCAATTAGATTTGTGTCCGAAGAAGTCGCCCGTTTGATTTTGGAATTTGAACTTTGATTTCAAATGTTTGATTTGAATTTGGGTCCGAAGAAATTCCCCGGTTTTGATCCAATTCGGGTCCGAAAAAATCCCGTTTTTACATTTGAATTTGGGGTCCGAACAGAAACTGTGTGAATCAAAGATTCCCCTCTCCCTCTTCTTGCGATATTCCCAGGGAATGGTTATACAATGATTCATTCTGCGAAGTTAGTTTACGGTGGCACGATCCTGTCGGTCGTTCTGCATGGGTTCTGGCCGGCAAATTTGATTTGACATATTCGAAGAAATATGAAGGGGTCCGAAAGAAACGGGAATCTTAAAGATTCCGTCCCCTCTTGCTTTCCAAAAGGTCAAATCGAGCGAGTAAGAAATGTCACCACTGCGCGATCCGATGCCAATTTGGCCACCCGAGCACGTCAAACAGACGCCGAACGGACAAGGAGTTTGCCCTATCCGCCTCAACGCTAAATCATCACGTACATTTTCATTCATTAGAAGGAAAAGCACTAGCGACCACACATACACAAACGATTACACGAGGGATAAGCAATATGCATAATGAAAGAAAGGAAAACTAAAACAATCACTAAGTAATAATGATTCATTTTAAGAATCATATACATTATCCATCGCTCCTTACATTTAAGATTCTTTGCTTTCTTGACATATCTCATCATTTGCTTCTTACAACACATTTACACTCAATAAAAGCTTAACATTCTTCTTTAACATCACTAAATCATTCAAATCCAAAAGATGATAAAAGGGTGTCTAACCTAACAAAATGTAAACCAAACTCTGGTGGCCTCTGACTAAGCGCGATACCTTACGCTCGGTCCTCGCCGGCCTCGCTCGGCTCCGGCTCTGTGGAAATAGTGGGGTGAAACTAACAACAAAGTTCCCAGGGTTCGGCCTCAATATCACCGTAACGGGTGTTTTTATTCCCGTGCGCCGCCGGTTCGAAAAAGGCTCTCGGTAAAATAGATGAAACCTAAGTTGACTTTAAAGAGTTAAAGGCCAGTTGCAGACCGTTGCTCTATAACAAGGCTTCGTGGCTAAGACGTTCCCCCGTGGGGGCTACCGTGTATTTGTGAAAAGACAGGACGTTACTCTCGACTCTCGTTGACTACGAGCGAGTTGAACAAGGTGATCGTTCAAGAACAAATACGCGTTGCCGAATAGCATACCTGTTCTGATCAGTTGCCAAGGGTCGCGATATATTCGAAGATAGACTTCAGTCGGGTATCACCAGTGTCAAGATTCCGACCGAAGGATTTGCATAAAACGGCGTACCGTAAGCACGTATACTGCCACTAGAGTTTACGTGATGCCGTTTGGGCTTACCAATGCTCTGGCAGCATTTATGGATCTGATGAGTAGGAGTTTTTCTGACATTGTTGATAAGGTCGTGGTGTTATCGACGATGTGTCTGGTGTATTCGTGGAGTGATAGAAGCACGAGGAGCATCTGAGGACTTGTTTGCAAATACTCCATAGATTCGAGAAAGCTTTATGCTAACTCAAGAAGTGCGAATTCTGGCTTCCGAATGTGACCTCTTAGGCCATGGATATCCGGCGAGTGGAATCTCGTGGCTACCCGGAACAAATAGGGGATTCGAAGATTGGCTCGTCCTAGCGAGTGTGCGTGAGTCCGCAGTTTTTTATCGATTCCGGCTATTATCGGCGTTTTGTGGAGGGTTTCCGCAATTTATACTCTCTCCGGGACTTTCCCACTAGACTAACTCAGCATAATAGAAAGATAACTGAATATATGTAACCAATCTATAAACATATGCTACATATTGCCTGAACATAAAGCAAGGAATATGCTTCACACATAATAGATTTCAGATCTACTCATCTCATCTTTAGTTCTGATTATGACTACTTTAACCTTGACGTTGTCTCTGTATTTGCTTTGATCTTTGCTCTTTAATCATTAAGCTAACCCGGTTTCGCACACACTTATACTTGCGCTCACGCTAAGTCAAGTGCGAGACGGCATGCCCAAGAGTTGAAAAGAGAAGTTGACGTCTAAACACTTCCGGTACTCACCAGCATAGGACCCGTCCTTTCGGTCTCACTTCCAACCCGTATGGCCTATGAGATCCAACCGGAGCCGCAGAGCAAGCTCGTGAGGGTATGAGGTGATGAGCGCACCCCGCGGCTAACACCGTTCTCCCTCGGTGTGCTTCTTAATGCAAAATGGGCGATCCATTGCGATATGCTACTGAACTCAACAGCAAGTAATGATCATATCCTTTAACTCAATAGATTTATAGTTCATCTTGACTTCTCGTACCAAAACCTCTAGATAGATAGCTCTACATTCTGACATATATGTATGCTACATACACCCTCATGGCAATCAACATTCTTACAATCTCTCCATATATCATGCTTCTTAAGCCTAGCAATCAGTTTCTTTGCATTCTTTTACTTTGCTAACTTCCTACCATCTTGTTCTTATTGGCCGCCCGCGCGTCCGTCCCTTTTGCGCGCCGCTACTGCGCCACTGCCTTTATAGACTATTAAGACACTAACTCATCTACCTGTCGATCACATTTTCAATACATTTTGCATGTTACTATTATACACTCCGATCGATCAAAATTCATGCTCTACACATGCATCATCTGTTCAATCCTAGTGTCATTTCACAATAAAGCGTTTATTTATAACGAGTGATAATCGCACCAATCTCGAGTCTTGCCATTGCGTGCTGAACTCAGCGTGATAAACAGCCTTTGTATTTGCATCTTTACTATCTCCAAATCTTTGGTTCTCACTCTATCTCTACCTCATGCATAATACTAGGGTTTTTAACTTCATAGTTTAACTTCCGATAAAGCACAACGGTGTGGCCATGCTCCTCCATGTCTACGACAGTTTAAAACTACGTTAGGATACCATTGCTTTAGCGACCGCGCCGATTACATGAGTCATCAATAATTCCTTTCATTACTTTACCCTGCGTTCAAAAAGCACAAGACAAAACGCACATACGACGATATTAGGATAGTGAAGATTGCTATCAAGCCACGAAGAGATTCCGACGAGCATTTAACTAGCATTAGACGGAGCACATCTACTAAGTGTACGTATGTGAGAAGCACCGACCTTGTGGGAGCGAATTTAAGGGCGGCAAGTTGATGATCTGTATCTTCAAAAAGTGCGGAATGATGTTGACCGGCGGACGCCGGCGGATTCGGCGTGAAACTAGCGGTGGCCAACTTCGGTCAAAAACCGAATTGTGCGTGCCAAGGACAATGAAATTCGTAAAGATGTTTCGGGCCAACCAAGGCACACCCTCAGCATTGCTCCAAAGGTGCTCGCGATTACATTTATTCATTGATTGGATTACTTTAGATGCCCCCTTCGTCTTTGACCTGGCGGGCACAAGATGATAAAACGAAACCTCTAATAAGAGTCTAGGCGCATCAATTTTGCACGCAGTAATCCTTTCTCGAGGAGCGATACTTTTCGAAAATGCTATATCGCGAACGCGGTGCGGAACCAACAGTCGCTACGAAACTATAACCACGCCAAATCATGGTAATTTATGCCAGACAATATATGACAGCGCCTGAGACAATCCATAGCAATAGCAGACCCCCAAATTTGGTCGCTCTCTTCAGCTTCAACACTATGTCATCGAAAGACCTAGGGGTTTTGACATCTCAAAGAGAATTCAAAAGTAAATCTTCCTCTACACCTCTAATTAAGTCCTATAAAGAATGCGGCATGATGCTATAACTGCGTTGCACATTGTGCAACTAACTTGCATCTGAGGTTTGGATTTCACGCATTAGAGGTGGGTTGAAGCTGCACCCTCTGAGCTCAACCATGGACTTGATCCTAAAAGGAAGCAAAAGATACCGATCAGCTCAACAACAAGATTCAAAAATAGTCACCCTTTAACCACTAATCATTTCGGGATGGTATTTGCCAAGACAACTCGAGTTCTACTGGGATATCTCTTATACACTACGACTATTCACCTATATGCAACACTATTACCTTCGTAAACCAACCGCGTGTCTTATGCTAGACTCCACGTAATTAGACAGGAAGCACAGAGTTTTAGCTTGGACAGATAGTGAATACCACCTGCTCGCGTGAGTTTCTTCTCTCACGTTTCGTTCAGTGCACTTCACTTTCTTTCCTGGAATCTCACTTTTCTGACCTTTCCTTTCTTTCTTCTTCTCCTATTGTCTCTAGAAGCAGCACACGACGTGCCGAAGAAGATAAGAGTGTTGTAGACGAGCGTATCGAATATCGAAAGACACACACGAACGAGCCCTGCCAACGTCATAGCGTCCACTACCCTAAACACACAAGCTTCAATGGCTCCGACTCGATTTCAAGTAACGACGTTTCATCCTAGTTTTATTATAGAGAACAATGATGGCAAATAAAAGCTATGTTGCTTCACTCTAACTCTTCACTTATAGATAGCCAATGATATTCTTCCGATGAGCCAGCTGTGCGCCTTATACAATAATAGCTATCCAGGACAGAGCTATAGGCAAGAGCGATCCCCATTTGAGCATTATAGAGGTCCGATCAGTGGCCATTCTCCTATCCATTGGAAGGCGAAAGTGGTCTACAGAAGAGCATCGCGCGATCCTGTTCCCAGTGAACGTCCACCAGGTCAGACGTGTGCAACGACTCAGAAAAAATGTCCGCGACTTGCCATCATGAGCTGAGGACTCGACGAGGCACAATCCCGGCAAACGAGAGCGCTGCATGCGAATAAGGTGCGACCACCGGAAGATTTGGAATTTCTCAGCGGTCAGCGACCCTCGCGTATATGGGACCGTTGTCTTTCTCGAGGAGTCGCCGTACTCAAAGTCAGATGACAGACGAGTTACCTGTTTTCCCGGGGAGGAGAAGAAGACCTAAGTCTCCTTCGCCCAGGACATAGCCGTATTTTCGGCTGTCCGTGCATTCTCATTAATCGGATTTCTAGAGCGGACTGGGCCCGGCTTGCCTATCAAGTTAGCATTATCCCTTTAGGGAGCGCCGCCACCGCTTGAGACGGGAGAAGCCACTAAGTAGTATTTTGCCAAGAATTGATCGCTCAATTACGCTCTTCGAAAAGAGATACTTTCGTAATCCATCAACCTCTGCCACTGTATGGAGTAACGAGCCGGTGGAGTTACACGAAGATGTCACTTATTGCAAGAGAATTTTCTGCATTTTGAACAACCTCTTTCGCTCGAACTTTCGAAGTGTAAGAGGAGCGGAAAGCCACACGACTATTCCTCTCCGTATGTAAACAGTAGATGGATTAATCACTCTAGCTGAATCGCACGTGGGAGTCTCGAGGAAAAATGGCGGTGCGAAGGTGTCCTCACTTTTTGAGGACAGTGGACTAAGGTATGTGTTAAAATTCGCCGCACTTTGGTTCAATCTCTGAGCGATAAACAATTCTGATATATTTTAATTTTGCCGTAGACTTATATGGTATCACATAGCGAATTCCGTTTAATTCTCGCCAGATTCCACTGCGCAATACTTCAAGAGATAATTTCAGATGCGGAAAAGGAAGATTACTAACTACGCGGCTAAGAATAATAGTCAAATGGAACCTATAATGTTTAATAACGGACCCGAAGAGTGAAACCTTACTCGCTGCCAACCTCAAAATAGAAATCGGATAGTCATCGACATTCTTGCACTCGTCTCCGCGTACGACTTCCAAGTCTCGCTTCTCGCATACCGTCAATGATATCCTGTCCCCCACTCGAAAGCGGACTATTCACACAATAATGCAGACTAGCCCGAAGCAGTGCGACTAACGGAAAAATCGTTTTAATCCTGGAAATCGAGCTCTCGTAACTGTCCCCTGGTGAGAGACCGTCCCGAAGAACTCGCGCTATCTCGCCTTCTAACAGTGTCTCGATCGAGGATTGGCAGCAAGACCGTTACCCTTTCTGTCGCATCGCGCTGCGGGGTAGCTCTCGACCGCGCTCGTAGGCGACATGTCTTTCCTGCTCGACTAGCTCCAGAGAACGTCCTCGTCGAGTTCCCAACAATATGCCACACAGTGTGCCGAGGTTTCGGATATATCTTTCGAAGATTGGACCACGTCAGTGCTGATTATCATGCAAATAATAAGCAACACATGTGGGGCTATATGTCAAGAGATGATCTCATGGATTAGTGGTGTATAGGTTGACAGGCCTGTATTGATAGCTCTTGTTAGTCACGGGCTCAATTTCTCACTGCCTCAACAACACAAACCTTTCCCTTCTCTCTCTCTAAAAAACTATTCTCCTCGCATCATCCGCACACCTCCAATCCAACTCATATTATACGTGCGGCCTTGGCAGCTAACAGTGAACGGGTGACTCTTTGGAGGCATATCCAACACTGGAGACGAAACCGCAAAAAGCTCTCCAAGTCGGTGTTGTAAGACAAGCTAGACGGCTACCATCGTGCATTTTGGAGCAAACTTGATCCAAAAGTAGCTTCTTGATGATTTTAAGTTAGGTTTTGGTTTTAACTTCTACGTTGAAGCTTCTAGACTATACTGAAAATACACGGTCTCCACCGTCGGATGACACTCTCTTTTCTATAACCACTTTCTAGTCTGCCATTCGTCAGTTAAAAATGAAAAATATATCTTATTGTCCTATAGGAGATACGCCGCAAATTTGGGGCTCGTTCAAAACTGAAGTCGCGAGAGCTTGGTGTTTGAATCCATTCTAAGGGCAAATTGGATAGAACTTTCTCTTCGCCTCAATCCAACGCGCACCAGCACAGGGCCAAGAGCCGCTCTCATGTCCGGCATGCCTCGACTTCCGGATACGACGAGCGGTCGCACCAATGGAGCTACGGAGAAATATTAGAAAAAACAGAAGACAGAACTTTTAAGCAGTCCGATTGATCATAGTCACCTTGCAGGCGAAAGTGTCTATACAAAAGTAAGACGACACACATATACCGCACGGCAGTGCTCTACAGAGCGATCTCTACTATCGAAAGCAGTAGTATGTGGTACAACTCTGGCCAGGGTTGACTATCCAATAAAATACGAGTCTCTTCTATGTCTATGAAGCAAATCATCTCTCTTATGAGCATTCAGCCATTTGCAATTGTGTATGTTTACAATAGCATTCTTCTATGCTCGGTAATTTATAATCGCGCGAATATCTATGTTATAATGTGCAGTTCCGTCCCTCAATTAATCTAACTTAAGTCATTGTATTGCGAGCAACTTGAATATGGACCAACCCTCGCTGTGTTGAGAACGATGAGAAAGAGACAACAGTATAGAATCTAAGCAACAGTGACGCATGTTCGAGTCCGAAGTCGTGAGGATATGAAGAGCTAAAATGACCTTCCAACAAAAGTTGAGGTAATGATAGAACTAACTGTGACATGATCCATAGTGACTCGATGGTCTTGAGTGCTAGAACAACAAGATCAGAATAGTATCTTAGAAACCGTTTATACCTAGTGACATATATGTGTATATTGCATACGACCTGTTGGGCCATATCGATGAAGTATTACTCTACTAGCATCATTCGGATGATAACGCTAAATCACTTCGCGCTAACTTTCTCGCCGACCACGTAGTATGAGATATATTACGGCATGAACAGTTTGGCTATATACCTCTCTGAAACTATATGAAAGTAGCTGGGACATCGAGTACTTATTATCGTGAGTTCAATTCCGGCTTGCGTAGGGAGTCGCTCCACTCACTTACCAACAAGCGTCGTGCTCCAAGACAGTGTAAATGCCATCCGTTCCGCACGCGGTTTTGAGTGATAGGCCGGCGAAGATGGCAAACCCCCCGGCCTGCAGAGGAATAATACGCACTCTGCTTGAGTTGGTCCTTTCCGCCCAATTTCAGCACGAACGGATTATGTAGACTTTGTAGCATTTCCCCTGGCTGGCACTGAGATATATTTTCGCGTACTAACCCAGGAGCACCCTGAACTTAGACATGGTGTTTATAGCACGTAAAATTGCGCAGCAGCCACGAATCTCCAATATCTCTCTCATACCGACGGCCACCAATAGTGCTCTTTCAAATCCTTTACCATTTTAGTGCCGCGGGTGTATACTATAGGGGAGATTGTGCGCTTTTTGCATAACCCTTTCGCACTCATCATTATTAGGCACAACAGGCCAGGAAAGTGAAAAGGACCATGCATCATAATCTATCATGTTATGAATATAAATATCTATCCGTGCGAATTGCTGTTCTTGCAGGCATCTGTATTAGAAGTGCATTATTGTATTGTTATCCTTCTTTATAGAATACATATGCCTGAATAGACCTAGTGGCGAATCGGCGTGGTCGACCAGCCGGAACGCGCACTGGTACTTCGTTCTACGTTCTCATTAGCCACTAACCCTGCAGACCATCAGATTCGGAATCAGAAGTGCGCTCTTCAGCTCAACGCCAAAGATCTTCGGCTTTAAACCGTCAATGATCCTCAACATCCCTCTGCGCAACAGAGCGTGTGCGGCGAAGAGATTCGAGAAGGCGAGAGGCTGTCTCGACGAGCCCTTAGTAGCCTGTGTAATTCTTTCCAACAGCCCTGCCAAGGATATTGAGCACAGAGCACAACTCCGTGGCCAAATGTACATTGTTCAATGCATCTCTCACTCCGTAGGGGCTGATCAAACTTGCCAACGCCAAATGACGTTAAAGCGAGCGCAAATCGCAAATCATTTCCTTTTGTAGAGTATTTGCGGACTGAGGAGAGCTAAACGACATCATGTATTGTGTTAACCGCTTAAAGAGAAAAAACGTTGATGTCAAATCGAAGCTGCGCGAGTTAATATTGATATAGTCTTAAAAAGACTAGCTGCTGATTGCATTTCACAACTATGAAAATCAACTCACTTGTAAACTTGGCTGCTCAGTTAGTGACATTGGCCTCGATCTCCAGCACTTGTGTTAGTTGTTGTTGCTGGTACCACTATATTATGGTGAGCTGACAAACCTTGATATTTATATGGGCTTGAATCTATCATCATTTAACCTGAATTTGCTGCATTCAAATCTAACCTTTAATATCCACCTGGAAGCCGCTGTCGCACCTGTGTAACTCCCGGTATCAGTGAGAGCGCTACCATGTAGTCTTATGGCGGCCGTCTCGTGTGACCATGTTCCGTTACTATAATCTCGACCAAATTGGGGGAGCCTCGGGGCCTGAAACACTGCGTTATTACCAACAATGTTCAACAGTTCCAAACAAGTAATGCCTCCACCAGCTTCATAGCCGCTGGCGCGCGAAAATGGCAATACCGGCACAGCAATGCACCGAAGGCTGTCGCACGTCAATCTTGCCTGCAACTTTTCGACACTGTGAATCCGGCATTTAGCAATTCTCTGTCGCTTCCGACTCAAATAACTCTTTTAACTGCGCAGACTGACATAAGCAACACTACTCGCTCACAGTTTCTGCGCTATTTATATTAGCAGAGGCGCGTCTATTAACCGAGACGCCACATAAGTCGGAGTTGATCTATTGGTGCGAACACCCCGTATCCCACGAACCCTGACACGATATTGGTCATCCTCCTCACTGTCGCAAGAAAACTGTCCGCGAGACTTTCTGCGGACCAAGGCAACGCATCGTGCGGCGAGTCAGCTGTCAAACAATTATTGCCTCTCTTCTCATCATACTTCTTTGGCACCACAGATCACAATTAGCGTCCAATCACCCGAATCATCGCGAATTCCTGCCCGACGATCAAGATGTAACCTCCGCAGCTATAGCCAAACACATCATATCGTAATTCTTTACTCACATTATTGGCCAGAGAGCAGATTTGCGTGATTTTCTGATAATTCCAGAGATAGGCCCAAGTGCTCATGTCGGTTATTCTTCGAGGCAAACCCCCTCTCACGAAGACAAGAGCCAACAGCGAATTCGTACGATATAGCCCGAATACCAGTCCAAACAGAAAAACATGCGGACACTCCGCTAGCATTCGTTTGTGTCGAACGCACCGGGTCCAATAGAACTCCTGATCACGCGGAAAAATCCTATCGAACTTTAAGTCTGTATAACAGTTTCGCTCGTCCTACGCGAAAGCCATCTAGCAAGCCCAAACGATAAATACCTTGAACTCGAATGCATACCGGCGACGGATCCAATCCTGTGCACCACCGTCTTCGGTGATACCCCGTATCTTCAACGAACATCTGAGACCCAACCAGAAATGTGACCCGACTAAAAAAAGATCTACTCTTTCAAATACACCCTCCACAAATCACATCCTTCTTTATACTTTGGCCATAGACTGTGAGTGCATAACTCATTGTATAAATCATGTCAAGAATTATCTTCCAAACGAGACCAAGCTCTCAGTTTCTATCTCATGCGTTACTTGCTTTCTCTATACTGTGACACTCTTCGAATAGACCAATACGTCGTCTATAAACCTTGTTCAACTCGACCGAGCGGTCAAAGTTCACGACCACAACCAACGGCACTAGAAAATTCGATCGAAACCACATCCAGTCCATACACTTCGCGGCTGCATTTGTTACACAAAGTATAGCAGCCAAAACGCGAGATTTACCCCAAATCGTGAAGCTAGGGCGTTCACAAAGAGACCTCTTCTTAGTATACTGCCGATGAACCAAATCTCAATTGTGCTAAGCTCTTGTACTAGCATTCCGCGGTGCCCATTCTACTACGTAGCCTTCGAAAATTGCCCGTTTTGGTGCATAACTCGGGCCTGATTTTAATTGAGATACCCCATTGGAGTCAATTCTCGATACACCTTGGACGCGCTTGCAAGCTGATCGAATAGATCGTCAAAATCCTGCAACGGGTACTTGTTTCTTTATCGTACACCTTATTATTCAAGCGTCGCGATAAATCCCTGCACGAGTCGAAGTGTGCCATCTTTTTTCTTACAGCAAATAGCACCGGAGCTCCCATCGTTGACATCATGCTCGTCTCACAAGGCCTTTTATCGAGCATCCTTGTAATTGCAACCTTTTAGCTGCCTTTTAACTCTAACCGGGGCCATTCTATACGGAGCCTTCGAAACTGTTCCGCCCCGGGAATGGAAAAGTCAAATAACAAACTCGACTTCGCCGTCCGGTGGCAGTCCCGGTAACTCCGCCCTGCAGAAATACACAAATTCAGTCAGATAGCTACAGAACGATCCGAGCTTCTACTGTCCGTCGAATGTCTCCCAACCTCTCGATACTTCCTCGCTAACTTTTCCGAGCCGCTCGAAAACACCCCAAACTCACGACTACATGCCTTGCCATAAGTATGACACTTTAAGACACCGCGTCACTTATTATCATTACTCTTCGCCCTCACAGACGATATAGCGCCGCGAAGCGCCTACTTTTGCACGCTGTAGACTAAAATCTTCTTGATTAGGCTCACGAAATTTGATCCAGCCCTGCTTCACAATCTACCATCCAGCCGCATAGCTACTTGGAGAGCCAGTTGTCAAGATGCAATAACATCGAATCCCCACATCTGATTAGCACTAGCAATCGACCTTTTTGGCTCTACCTCAATTGTCGCCAAGTAGGCTAACACATCCACGAACACTTCAACTAATCTGTCCGTCTGAATTCTCTTGCACTGGACACGCCAAGCAAGCCCACGATCAGTTACTGGGGTGACACCTGAAAGGAATGTTTGGGCTTCACGCGAAAGCACCCTGCTTCTCAGCCCGTATACTACATCTCTTGAATAGCATACGAAACGTGATCGACCTATCACCAGTAATCTACCACACTTAGTATCAAACGCATAATACTTGAAAGCCAATTGATCTGCAAGGATTCATCGCAGGCATCCCACATTATGGATTTAACAACTGAAATTCATTAGCAAATGCATACGTCTGCGACATACCCAATGCGGACCATATAATAGATGCTGCGCATTTGACACGCCAACGTGATACACTCAAATCACATACCTTGGAACGAGTGCTGCGGTGTACACTTTCACCTATGCTGCATATTGCCAAATAATTCTACAGTACACACTATCTTGACTATAGTCCTCTGCCACGTGAGAGCATTGTACTGCAAGATGATCGCAGGGTGTCGAGCGAAAAGGTTGTTGAGAGTCTGCGATCCCTCGCTGTCTACACATAACTGAAGCTCTCGTACAGAATCTACTACGGTGCCTTGCCGCTGCTAAAGGAGTAAATGACTTGCCCGCTCCTGATCCTGCGCGCGAGCGCGGATGGGAGCGCGCGGGGGGAAGAGGGCCGAGCGCGGATCATTCGCCGCTGTGTAACACGACGTCCGCAAGCTGTTCTACGGTAGACGGTGTTGAAGCCGCCGTCGGCGTAGACGCGTCACCTCGTCGGAACTGCAGTGCTCCTCCACCTGAGTGGAAAAAACCCGCAACGTGTTTCCGTGTCTCGAATATGCCTCCAGCTGACAGAGCAGCAGAAGAGCGTCTAGCTGACATAAGCCGGTGCGTAACCGCACCGGGCACTCGCAACGCCTCTCCGCGAGTGTACATGTCCCGGAGAGTTGAGACTGACCTCACACTGTCAAGCACTTGCCATCGCGCTGCGGCAAGTTGTCCACCGCTTGTCTCTCCCGCCACATAGTGAGACTACACGATCGCGAGGCTGTCTCCAATTCTCCACTGCTGTCGGGGATACCGAGAGGGTTCTAGGCATTTGGACGACGCCTCATCTCCCGCCTACCCGGCAGGTCACTCCCCCACACCTTGTATCATATTCCCCCCGCCTGATCACGGTCTCTTTACCTTGCCTTCGAATGAGGACACTTTCTCGCCTAACGTGCTATGTCGTGCTGCGCGCGACAGTCGTACCGCTGCTACGCATGTCAACATGGCGCATGCCATCACGTGCTAAAGCACACGCCCACCTAAAGCCTATCGAAAGACCTCGCAGACCTAGGTCGACAGTTATTGCGCGACTTTCAAGGCGTTATGCGACCTTCATCATAAGAGTCATAGCCCGGGGCTGAAGTACCCTCCAAGAAACAGCAATAGCTGTCTTAGCATATTGGCAAGTCCCCGGTCCACCTGATCCAGTGCCACCCACCGCACAACTCGGGCGGACGCTACGTCTTGTCCCAATTTGTATCCTTTAGACCGTGAGAGAACGTCTTCTTGATTCGTTCCGCTCCTACTCACGTCCTTCCCCGACGGCGCGAGATTTCGAGAGCCATGCTCGCCCACAAGGCTCGTAGCCCTATATTACGTCCTTTTAACCAAATGTGGTCGAAACTAGTTTCTTTATGATCTCTGCACCGGCCCTCCGCTTCACGTCTAGTGTCAGGAGAAAGTATCTCGCCGACCACGCCTGAGCTGTTGAGACCTGACCTAGTCCATAAGCATAGACAGGAAAGACCATATGTCCAAGGGTCCCGTACAATCGACGGAATTAACAACCTCCGCTTCCCAGCTGCACGCGTTCCCACTACGATACAACGCTGGTTTGCCGCTTTTCTCAGACAATGGATGGAACCTCGCTAGGTACTACGTCTTACTCCCACGTACGCATCTTGCCTCCCAATGTATTTCCCAAATCCACACCGTCGAGAAAGATTATTCTGCTTGTAACTTCCCTTCCATTCATTGAAGTCGACACTCCCATCTAGCTGAAACCAACATCTGGCATCGGCAATCAAGCTCCACCAAAACCGCCTCGATAGTAGGTGTTCGAACTTGCCTTGCGAATCTTAAAGTACTTCCACCAGCCGCACAACGTGAATAGTAGCGGACCATCGTGAGTGATCCCGCTAACACGCTTTACCGACACTGCATTTCGCACGTCCGACTGCTCCGAACGGCCTAATGCGTGGCGAAGTACATCTGTCCTATCTTGACTAATGCAAAATCCTGAACGCACTCATGACCTACGCCTAGTAGATCTATCCATGGACTCCACCTACCAAAAAAACCGGGTTCCACCACTGCTCCACCCTCTTGAAACATTAGTTGGGTTGCAACTGTTGAACTGCTAACGAGCCCGCTAACAGCCGCCAGCTACTGCACGCTCCCAGCCCGACCTCCTCCGCCGATCTATCGGGTTTGAGGTTCGCGCTCTGACCCGGCACGTATCTCAGCCTCGTAACTGCCAACATGCCGCCGGCCGCAGCCCCTACACGCGCAGGAGGGCGCGACATGCTCGTATCGCCCGCTCTATGGCCGCCGCCGCTGCGCCTGCCACTGCTGCGCTACCAAGGTCTCCTAGGAGCCCCCCGAATCTTTGCTCCGCACCCATCGTATCACCGGAGCCTGTAGAGGGGCATGATGCATGACTCGCCGTCTTGCTGCTCCCACGCACTACTATCGCCCTTCGAATGAGACCGCCCGCGCCTCCATATCTGCTCCCGAACTCTCCGCGCCACTTGCTCCGGATTGCTCGAAGGTGCACTCGCTGCCATTCGCTCCATCCGGCAAGCTTCCTGACCATGCTGGGATCAGGCCACGTCGTACTGCATTGCTCGGATCCTTTTTGAAAATGATGAGCAATTCCCATTCCCCCGTTTGCACTGAACGGACTCACGCTTGTGACCTGGCCAACTTTACGAGCCACCATATCGCTAATAACGGGCCCAATATAGTCGAAAGCACCAACATGCAACATTCATATCTTGAGCCTCCCTTCCCAAGCGTCAATGTGTCGGCCGAAAGCCTCCGACCCCGTCCACCACAACAAACTACGACAAGTAGAGGATTAACGCAAATTAAACTTAGCCTCTAATCACATTAGAGATGGGCCCAACTTACAACCCAATCACATGCTTTCGCATAACTTGATCCCCTCACTTTGCTCACAGTTTCCCTAATCCTAAGGTCAACCAATCCTAAGGTCTCTCCGGGTTGCATGGGAGCCGCATCTTGCTCACTTCATAGACCTCGTTCGCGTCGACCACGAGGCATCTTATCTCGCACCGGGTGGCTCTGCCTTCTTTGAAATAAAGCAATTCCACATAGTCACTTAGACAAATATACTCGAATTATCCCAAAATTCGGCGAAAGCGCAAACTAGTATTTATTTTCCTTCCAAGCATGCATTTCGTCGCTCACTATCACAACACAAGAAAGAAAACAAATAAAACTTAATTTAGCCCCTAATCACATTAACTGACTATCGTCATCACCCAATCATCAAAGCCTTTTCGCTATAGTGATCCACTCAATAATCGTTCCTAAGATCTTTAAGTTTTCCATTTCCTAACGCTCTAGTCCATCCTAAACTTTCACCTTTGGCTCTTACCCTGATACCCATTATACTCTGTCACGCCCCGAGTACCGATCCCTTGGTCGGTTCGAGTGCGTCAAACAGACCCGAACGGACAGAGCCTCCCCTGCCCCCCAAGCTCAACAACAGATTACAGATAAGTCATAAAATTTTGCACATGCGAAGCAAATATAATGGCTTCATGAGGGCAGCAATAGCCATAAGTGAAAGCTACTAAACTATCTTCAACAAGTAATATGATTAATTTTAAAGCACAATACATGTATATCTACTTTAATCAATTCTTTAACATCTCTTCATCACCTTTCATTTTATATCACAATGCTTTCAAAATCATTAAACTTTGACATTTAAGTAAATAATCTTTTACATCGTACCCTTATAAGCATCTATATCATCAAAAATACAAAAAAGAATGTAAAGGGAATTGCAACTACAAAATAAACGCATCTCGGGTGCTCTATCTAGGGCGCGCATCCTTTATCCGCGTCGGTGCTCCGATCATAGCTCAGCCCGTCTGTGAAAATGGTGTGTGAGGAACTAAACAAAGTTCCACCAGTGGGTTCAGCAACACAACACCCTAACCAAATCTCATAGACCAAATCCCATGAACCAAAACCAAATCTCATGGACCAAATCCCATGAACCAAAACCAAACCTCATGGACCAAATCCCATGAACCAAAATGAAACCTCATGAACCAATACCCAGATCTCATACGCATATCTCATGAACCAATTAGACTCTAATACATAGAGTTTAATATCGATTAGGTCTTAACACATATACTTAAGGCCTAATCAACCTCAAATCCAACTGAATCATAATACATATACTTAGGATTCAATAAACCGAGATACGATCCATCTCATCCAATCTATAGAGGTCTCTTAATCGAAGGTGCCCCAATCTCAAGGGGGTAATTAACAGTAGACGCTTGCATCTATTGGAAGCCATGGACCCGCAATACCTGATACCCACATATACATATACATACTCGTCTGAATCATGAATACTACCCCACGGCCCCAAAAAATCCATCGACCGTGCGAGGTGCGTCATTCGTGGTGGCAGACAAAATGGCACGCCCGGTGGGACATAGCTTTTCCTTCCATCTTCGAGACCTTAAAACAAAAAAAAAAAAAAGAAAAAAAAAGGGTTCCTAACTTCTACCTTTTTCAACAGGAAATGGCACAAACATCAAAGAACATTGTCGCTGCATCAACAAACTCAATCATATTGGAGGCGGGTTCGCGAGTCTGCTTGCCCACGTCCGTCCTGACATTCGAAACTGCAGGTGCCTCAATCCAATTTGGCACCATTCTCGAAGATGTTCGAGCTGCTGTCATGGCTCAAATTTATGCTGCTACTGGGGGCATGACCACTCCCGTCGCCCCTCACAGGATGTATCCAATGTGGTCATTCCTCGGCTGCTATCTCGAGGAAGACGATCCAATGTGGTCATCCCCAACCCTCCTCGCCGGCCCATAGGCGAACGATTCACTTACCAACCTGCATTCAAGAGGATGGAGTCTGAGGGAAGACTGATATTCCCAAATGGCAGAGTGCAGAAAGCATCAGTATTCGATAGGCTGGCGCTTTCTAATGATACTACAACCACCATTCCTCCAACAAGAGCGTCCTTTGAAAAGAATAATAGCCGTTGCCAACTCTACAGAGGAAAGGTTGCTGGGGGCAAGGACAATAACGTTCAAGAGCCCCAAATGATCCAATCGACCGCCATGTCGTTAAACTAAGCAAATATAGCCGACAAAATGAGGCTAACATGCGTAGTGAGGCCATCCTCATTAAACTATATAGTTGAAAGACATATCACTTTTCAATTGGTCTAAAAAAAAATAAAAAAAAAAAGAAAAAAAAAAGAAAAAAGAAAGGTGGAGGACATGTTATCTAAATTTTTTTTAGATAACATGGGTAAAATATGAGCCACCAGCGGACTTGATCGTCCACATCGGACTTCAAGGGTAAAATTGCAAAAAGTTCCCGGCTGTGGTATAACCCCACAGGCAAAATTGGGATCCCCGCTGTGAGAAAATCTTTCGAGACTCACAAGCAAAAGTTAGGGGAAGGTACCTGGTGAAAACCCATATGGGCGCAAGATTACCCAAGATATATTTTGCCTATGACGGAATGCTAACTCACCTTAGGGTCGGTTATGCGCAGCAATTTCGATTGCTTCTCGAGGCAAAATAAATAAAAATATTCCATATTTTCTATTACCCAAAATATATTTTGCCTACGATAGAATGCTAACTCACCTTAGGGTCGGTTATGCATGGCAATTTCAATTGCTTCTCGAGGCAAATAAAAAAAAAAAACACATATTTCCTGATACAAAAAAAGAGGTGGAGGACATGTTGTCTAAATTTTTAGATAATATGGGTAAAATATGAGCCGCCATCGGACTTGATTGTCCACATCGGATTTCAAGGGTAAAATTGCAAAAAATTCCTGGCTGTGGTATAACCCCACAGGCAAAATTGGGATCCCCGCTGTGAGAAAACCTTTCGAGACTCACAGGCAAAAGTTAGGGGAAGGTATTTGGTGAAAACCCATATGGGCACTAGACTACCCAAAGATCTATTTTTGCCTATGACGGAATGCTAACTTACCTTAGGGTCTGTTATGCGCAGCAATTTCGATTGTTTCTCGAGGCAAAATAAATAAAAATAATTCATATTACCCAAAATATATTTTGCCTATGACGGAATGCTAACTCACCTTAGGGTCGGTTATGTGCAGCAATTTCAATTGCTTCTCGAGGCAAAATAAATAAAAAATAAATCATGATCCCTATTTTTGCCAATGACGGAATGCTAACTCACCTTAGGGTCTGTTATGCGAAGCAATTTCTATTGCTTCTCGAGGCAAAATAAATAAAAATAATCCATATTTTCTATTACCCAAAATATATTTTGCCTATGACGGAATGCTAAATTACCTTAGGGTCGGTTATGCGTGGCAATTTCGATTGCTTCTCGAGGTAAAATAAATAAAAAAATATATATATTTCCTGATACAAAAAAAGAGGTGGAGGACATGTTGTCTAAATTTTTTTAAATAATATGGGTAAAATATGAGCTACCAGCGGACTTGATTGTCCACATCGGACTTCAAGGGTAAAATTGCAAAAAGTTCCCAGTTGTGGTATAACCCCACAGGCAAAATTGGGATCCCCGCTGTGAGAAAACCTTTCGAGGCTCATAGGCAAAAATTAGGGGAAGGTATCTGGTGAAAACCCATATGGGCGCCAGACTACCCAAAGATCTATTTTTTCCTATGACGGAATGCTAACTTACCTTAGGGTCTGTTATGCGCAGCAATTTCAATTGTTTCTCGAGGCAAAATAAATAAAAATAATTCATATTATCCAAAATATATTTTGCCTATGACAGAATGCTAACCCACCTTAGGGTCGGTTATGCGTGGCAATTTCGATT
This sequence comes from Ananas comosus, assembly GCF_001540865.1. Classification (NCBI taxonomy): domain Eukaryota; kingdom Viridiplantae; phylum Streptophyta; class Magnoliopsida; order Poales; family Bromeliaceae; genus Ananas; species Ananas comosus. The sequence continues at coordinate 72,582 of NW_017893454.1, forward strand.
GCTTCTCGAGGCAAAAATAAATTAAATAAAAAAAATACATATTTCCTGATACATAAAAAAGAGGTGGAGGACATGTTGTCTAAATTTTTTTAAATAATATGGGTAAAATATGAGCTACCAGCGGACTTGATTGTCCACATCGGACTTCAAGGGTAAAATTGCAAAAAGTTCCCAGTTGTGGTATAACCCCACAGGCAAAATTGGGATCCCCGCTGTGAGAAAACCTTTCGAGGCTCATAGGCAAAAATTAGGGGAAGGTATCTGGTGAAAACCCATATGGGCGCCAGACTACCCAAAGATCTATTTTTTCCTATGACGGAATGCTAACTTACCTTAGGGTCTGTTATGCGCAGCAATTTCAATTGTTTCTCGAGGCAAAATAAATAAAAATAATTCATATTATCCAAAATATATTTTGCCTATGACAGAATGCTAACCCACCTTAGGGTCGGTTATGCGTGGCAATTTCGATTGCTTCTCGAGGCAAAAATAAATTAAATAAAAAAAATACATATTTCCTGATACATAAAAAAGAGGTGGAGGACATGTTGTCTAAATTTTTTTAAATAATATGGGTAAAATATGAGCTACCAGCGGACTTGATTGTCCACATCGGACTTCAAGGGTAAAATTGCAAAAAGTTCCCAGTTGTGGTATAACCCCACAGGCAAAATTGGGATCCCCGCTGTGAGAAAACCTTTCGAGGCTCATAGGCAAAAATTAGGGGAAGGTATCTGGTGAAAACCCATATGGGCGCCAGACTACCCAAAGATCTATTTTGCCCATGCTAACTCACCTTAGCGTCGATTAGCGCGGCAATTTCAATTGTTTCTCGAAGACAAAATAAATCCATATTCACTAGTATCCAATCGACCGCCATGTCGTTAAACTGAGCTGCACATATCCAATTAACCGCCATGTCGTTAAACTGAACATTCCATATTCAAACCGACCGCCATGTCATTAAACTGAGCATCACTACTCAATCCGACCGATATGTCGGTAAACTGAGTACCAAAACTCAAACCAAAAAAAAAAAGTGAAGTTTGTTTAACGGGGGGTGGAAAAGCTGCATTCACAAAACGCGCGCTGCTTTTCCACGAGTAGAAAAGAAAGAAAGAAAAAAAAAAAAAAAAAAAAAATTATAGTAGGGGCGTGGTATACGTAAGTTAAACTAACGAGTTAACGAGTCAAATATCCGTACTGCCAGTTATATTTTTTACGAGTCAAATTACTGTATCGCCAGCTATATTTACACGAGTCAAATCACTGTACCGCCAGCTATATTTACACGAGTCAAATCACTGTACTGCCAGCTATATTTACACGAGTCAAGTCGCTGTACCGCCAGATAACCTATACCTAACGAGTCAAATTGCTGCACCGCCAGTTAACTTATAAACAACGAGTCATATTTCTGTACCGCCAGATATATTCTCACGAGTCAAATCACTGTACCGCCAGATAAACTCCAAACCACGAGTCAAATTACTGTACCGCCAGCCAAACTCAAAACCACGAGTCAAATTACTGTACCGCCAGCCAAACTCAAAACCACGAGTCAAATTACTGTACCGCCAGCCAAACTCAAATCCACGAGTCAAATTACTGTACCGCCAGCCAAACTCAAAACCACGAGTCAAATTACTGTACCGCCAGCCAAACTCATCACTACGAGTCAAATTACTGTACCGCCAG
>NW_017893455.1:0-1080 GCF_001540865.1 Ananas comosus
TTTTGTTCAGCTTCGGCTCATTTAATTCGAATCGAGCTCGACGAGCAATATCGAGTCGAACGCGAGTCGAACGCGAGCCGACTCGCTCATTTGCCAGCCCTACTCTCGCCCTTGTCTTGTAGGGGACGAATTCTACACTATCACACTTACACCACGTCATCAATAACAGGCCAATCATCTTTCTTCTTTTCAAACAAAAGTATAATAAAAATATTTTTTCAAAATCATGATGAAACATATATCTCTGAAAGCAAATTTTTGATTGACTTGTTACGCCACGTCACCAATATACCCGTTGCATTCTAGAAGTTTTCCTTGTAGCGAGGGGCCGTCAACGTGTGCGTGTAAGCTCGGTTATTAGTTTATTAGTTGGCATGGGAACTGGGAGCGGATGAGAATACTAGTTTTTGAACTTCTTTGCTATTGAATTTTTAATATTTATATAAAAAATTATAGAGCTAGAATTATAATAATTTTTCAAGATTTAGGGATGATCCCTCTAATGCTAGAGCTGAATGGATGATTGATTGAATAGTATAACCTAATGAATGAAAATGATCTAAGAGATAAATCCAACGGTAGAAAATTTGATAACATCAACTGTTTGGTGCTACCGATAGCATTATCGACGGACTCCTATATTTTATTTTTACTAGTTATAGTGCAATTTAATTAAATTAAATTTATATTAATATTTTAAATTTAAGTAATTATTGGTGGTATAAATTTATTTATCAATTAGTTTTTTTCTAACATTAATTTTTTTTAATGTGTATCCAAATTTTAAAAATTTTAAAGTAATTCTAAATTTTAAATTAATAAATTCAGATATAAATTTATGATTAAAACTTAAATTTTGAAATTAATTTTGAATCCTTAATTTCAATATAAATAATTATTAAAGACATTAATTTATTTATCATCCCATCTATTTTTCAAAATTGATATATTTTCAAATTAATTAATTATTTTCAATTTGAAATACTGTTTACACACCCAAAATATTAAAATTTTAATTAATTTCAAATTTTAAATTAAAATATTAAATCACATTTGAAATTATGAACCAAATTTAAAATT
>NW_017893455.1:1105-16340 GCF_001540865.1 Ananas comosus
ACACCGGGACGCCGTCGGGACCCACTAAGTGTCCCGAAACTCACCGACTCGTGTCACGAGTCACCTGCTGCTCCAGAACACTCCGATTTGGATGTTTTGGCAGCAAACACAAGATAACATCACTACACAATTATCGCCGAATAATTGTACGAATCCGGGTTCCCGAAAGTGTCTATTTCGACACCGGAACCCACCGTCGCTCACCGATCATCACCGAACCCACAATGTGATGATGGTGACCAGCCAACAAGGCTTAGCGACTACTCACAGAGCAACCAAACGACGTCGGAAGAAATCCGAACCGAAACCGCGTTCTTTCGGCGAATTTTGCCGCAAAACGCATCGAAATCGACTCTTCGACTTCTGCAAAAGCTAACGGATCATGGACAATCATTCCAAAGGTCAAACACACTCATGTGCACTGCCCACAGTAGCCACAATGAGCACAAATGCATAAAAGACCCTCAATTTACATAAAATCCTATTATTTCATGTAAATTGAGCGATCAAGTGGCTCGTTCACGTAAACCGAGGACTCCCAAGGTCCACAGAGACACTTACTGACAGGTCTCGACGTACCGGAGGCCATGCTCACAATCCGGAGCACAACGGCTCGCTGTGGGAAGCGCAGGAGCAACCTGAAGGTTCAGCGAACAGCGCACAGCCACCGAAAAACGCACCGAACAGGACTAACCGGACACTGTTGATCCAAAAATAAGGTAAGCACCGTGATCAGCACTGACCAGCGGTCACCGTGCTCACCTCCGGAGGCATCGGAACAGCCTCGAATCGCCGGCAAAACATGCACAAACACAGAACCATAGCCAAAAAGGCTTAAACGAAGCAACATCGCCAAAACAGCGAAACGGGGCCTTCCCGACAGAAACCAAGGTGAGCACGATGATCAGAAACTTGCCAGGATCATCATGCTCCCTTCTGTAGAGATCGGGAAGCCCCGGGAAGCTCGGAACAGTAAACCACCTAACTAAGCCCTATTTCGGGCTTGGCATGAGCAAGCTTGCTCCGGCCGGCCTTCGGCGGCACGGCGGCGCGCGCGGCGGCTAGGAACGGGTGCGGGGGAGGTGAAGAGTGAGGTTCTCACCTCAGTTGGCGACTGGAAGCGGCGGCGGCAGCTGTGGAACAAACCGAGCCCGCACGGCTAGGGCACGGGTTCCACGTGCAATGGCGGCCACGGCGGCGGCCGGGGCCGGTCGGGGACGGCGGAGGAAGGTCGCCTGAGGTCGACAGGAGGCGGCACGGATGGCTCCGGGCGGTGGCGGCGCGAGGAAGAAGACCCAAGGTCTGCTCGACCCGAGCAGACCTGGGCTGCCACAGGCTGGCCGAGGCGGTGACGGCGGCTCGCTGGCGCGGCGGCGACCGGCGAGGAGGGTCGCTGAGGGTACGGGGACGGCGGAGGGAGCGGGCTCAGGCGGCGGCGGCGCGCTGGAGATGTCACACGTTGGCCTCGGCCCGAGCTCGGTCTGGCAGCTGCAGCTGGCAGCAACGGCGCGAGGAGGCGGCGGCGGTCGACGGGGAGGCTCGCCGGAGCACGGGGCGACGCCGGTGAAGGGCCGGGAGGCAACTGCAGCCTCGGCCTGGCTCCAACCCGAGAGAAAGAGAGGGATAGATGGAGAGAGAGATGGAGAGGGAGGAAGAAAGGTGGCTGCCGCGGTGGCTGGCCGGCCGGCGGTCAGTCGGCGGCGGCCGGGGGCGTGCGGCAGGGGCAGGGGAGAGAGAAGGAGGCGGCTGGGGGGGTTAGCTCGGGCTAGGTTTAGGGTTTCCAATGAGCAAACCCTAGAGTGCAAATATATACCATTTGCAGATTTGCAAATAAGTCCACCTAAACTCACAATTTCAAACTGGGTCCCCCACAGCATGAGTAAAACGCGCGCATACCCCTCCACGTGCGATCTCACGCGAAACGGTACATAAAATGTCGCGACTTTTGCGAAATTACTGTTTTGCCATTACCGACCTCTCCTCGATCAACGCGCAATCTCTGCAGATTCATCCGTCAGATTTGCGAACGGATTGCACCAATGCGATCAGCACGACGGAGACAACAAAGCTACGAATTCGTTTCACCTCTATCGACCACGGATTCATGACAAAATCCAATCTTTCATTCCAATAGAAGGAATAACACATAAATACATATAAAACATGTATTTTTAGATTTTCTCGAAATTCGTGCGTCAAACTCAAAATCCGTCAGCGCCATTAGTTCTAGAACAGCTGAACCGGTCGAAACGAGCTATTGGACTGCTAGGAACGGAGTCCGATACGAGCCAGAAGCCAACTTCCCACCGTGACTTCTCCGAAAAAATCGAGTTACTATTCACTTTAAGTGAAACTTGGAAATCGCGTAGAATTTCCGTTTTAACTCGTTTTCGCCCGAAACTTGACGAGTGCTTTTGTAATTAAATTACACACAAAAACATCATCAACTAAGAGTTTAGCTACACTGCAAAAATCTCAGTCCTTACACAGGAGGACAGTTCGTTCGGTTCATCGAGTCTCGAAAGATAAAGTTGCTTCATTCTTCGCCTTATTATGCCCAGGCAAATGGACAAGTAGAAGCAGCAAATAAGATAATTATCAACCTTATGAAGCGACATATCGCAAAGTACCCGAGAATGTGGAATGAAAAACTCTCCTAAGTATTATGGGGATGCCGAACTTCAGTGAAAACGGCAACAGGGATGACACCGTTTCAGTTAGTTTACGGTCACGAGGCCGTAATTCCAGCCGAGATAACAGTTCCTTCTTTGAGGATAGAAAAACAAAAAGATTTGTCGGCTGATGAATATAGTAGTTTAATGATGGACAAAGCAGAAGAAGTATGTGATACTCGGTTGATAGCTTTAAACAATATACAAGCATACCAAAGCCGAGTGTGTAGCGCATACAATAAGAAAGTTCGATCAAAGACATTTGTCGTCGGTGATTTAGTACTTCGACTGGTTTTTCCGATCGGTCAAAAAGACCGAATGTATGAAAAATGGTCCCCAAATTGGGAAGGACCATTCCAGATTAGTCGAATCACAAGAGGAAACGCATATTATTTATGAAACAAAGATGGGTCAGAAAATGAAAAATCAATTAATGAAAAATATTTAAAGAGATATTATCCATCCATGTGGGAGAATAATTAAAAGTCAAAGTTAGAGTATTACAAGCCGAATTAAGATAATAAGTCTTTGAGTTGGTTCCATTCAGCTATAAGATTGGCTCGGGTGATTTCAGCAGCTTTTCTTCGGCGCTTCATCAAAGGATGCACCTTGTAGAGTTGAAAAAGCTCTTCTTGAATCTTCATCCCTTCTGTCTTTCTTAACTTCAATTGATCTTGTAATTGAAGTCGACGCTTCGAAGCTTGTGCTAGAGTGGATTCGGCTGCTGCTAATTCTTCTTTAAGTGTGGAAATCCGCTTTCTTAAAGCCGATTCTTGATCGGCCAGTTCCCTATCCTCTTGATGCACTTCAGTAGGTGGAGCTGCTATATCAGGAATATTTTTCTTAAAATGATCAACATTATGAAAATGTTGATCTAAAGCTACAAGTTTGGCACCTAAAGATCATTGCCGAGCCAAAAAAGATGAAAGTTGAAGCGATAAAGTTGCTACAAAACATTTAATACCGAGGGTAATATCTGATTGATCGGCTAAATCAAGTAAAAGGGCGTATAGCCGATCAAATTGTTCTGGATTTTAAGCTAAACCAGGAATACCAATGCTATATATTTTAAGACATTCATCGAATTTGCTTTGGGTATCCGATGAAATGATAATAGTTGAAGAATCATCCCCCTCGTTGGAGCTAGGGCTTGAAATCAAAAACGAATGAAGAATTGCAAATAGAGGATCATCGGAAGTAGGGGAAGAAGCTCCCTGAGTCGAGCGGGGAGGCAAAGTGCTTTTTTCTCCAGAAGTTCGCCCGAGAGGTATGTTTATTTGTTCATCCCCTTAGTGGATATTGGGGCAGGGGTAGAAAGAGGTGATGCAATCTCACTGGGTAACGGCGTCATGCTTGCCGTTTCAACATATGTTTTCTTCTTTTCCATCCCTCTCTTTTTCTCAAGACGGGCTTCCCTGCGAAGCTACCGTTCCATCTGCATCTTCGAATAATGAGCAAAAGGGGCTCGTTCAGGAGAGGACTGTAGTTTAAAAAAAAATAATAAATAATTAAGAAATATTCTTTTCGTACGATTAATTAATTTGGCTTACCCCGACATCAATCGTTTCAGTTGGAACAGAGGTAGCCAAAGAGGGTGAAATAGTTTTTTTGGATGGAATGTCAGCCGAAGGAATATCCTCAGCTCTGTCTTTAGTGGTATCAGCCGAAAGGATACTTTCGGCTTGTTGAAATTTTCTTTTAACTACTGATTTACACCGTTTGGAAGACGGCGGGGGAGTGACTTGAACAACTTCAATCGGTCTTTTGTCTGAAGCTGAGACCGATGGAGAAGCAGGAATCGATTGAAAACATAAATAAACTAAAATGATGAGCAGAGAAAAATTATGGTTAAGATGAGTAGAGAAATGATATTTTACCGAGGAAGAAGGCGGGGCATCAGAAATAGGTTCTGGTGGAGACTCAATCTCGGTTGGAGAATCTCTGCTCGGAGTGGTGGCTGTGTATAAAATAAAAGATAAGTTACAGCCATATTAGAACAAAATCATAAACAAGTATTAGATGACTAACCAAGTGGATGGATGGTTTTGCGGAATGCTCGAGGCAGAGAAAGATCAAAGAAGCTGTCAGTAAAATGATCCCACGTGGTAGCATAGCCGGCAAGGGCTACTCCCGTATAGTTCGGACGGAAGCTTGCAAGCTGGAAGAAGCGTCTGAGACGATTCCCCATAGCCGAAAGCTTGTCAGCTTCAAATATCTCTTAGTGGGAGGACGATGATCGGTTGTGTTGGCCGTAAAAAATTTAGAAGGAGCTGGGATCGGCTGAACGAACCCAAATTGCCGTGCTACATACTGAGGAGAATAAACCTCAGTACTCGGTAATAATTTTGAACGAGATTTAAGCCCCACATGAAGATCCCGAGGGGCTAGATAAGAATACCATACATCCGAATATTCACCGGCGCGAGAAGAAGATAGCTCGCCCTGAATGGCTTCGAACCGAGCCAGGAACCAAGAGGGGCCGGTGAGACGATCAACAAATGGAGCCCAGGAAATAGCTTAATTAGAGGCTGGCTCATAAAAAGCCTTGAAGTAAGTAAGAAAATCAGAGGATTCACCAGGGGTCATCGGCTGTGGACAGCCGAGAGCTAGCCCATAAGAATCAAACTGGGCAGCTGAAGTCGGATTGAAAGGAGATTGGCATAAAGCAGGAATATAGAATTGAAGAAACATTTGCAGAAACCAAAAAACGCCACACCCAGAGCTGATGGCAATGCCATCACCGGAAGGTAGTGACTTAATGGAATCAAAAATTTCCCTGTAAACAAAAGCAAGGAAATATGGCCCTAAGGCCAACTTATCGCCATTAGATAAACCAATGGCGACCGGGACAAAATCCCGATTGATCTTCTGCGGACGAGTGCAGAAAAGATTATGGCACAACCAGTATAGGAGGAACGCCGTATGCTCCTTTCTGGTGACCGGAGCAGGGGATTCACCTGCGAATTTTCGGAGGAATTTGGAGTAGGCCAAATCATTAAGATCGAGGTGTGCTTCAAAATCAGACACACCATCAGAATTGTAGGCCATAGAGAGGGTAACGCCATGAGGGCGTAAGCCAACAATGGCGGCTACATCAAATAGAGTGGGGGTAAGAGGTCCTCTTTTGAAAAGAAAAACATTAGAAACAGGGGACCAGAAACAAAGAGCGGCGGCTAGAAGATGGTTATCGGCTATAGGAGGGTGCCGAGATAATTGGATCGCTTCATAGATACCTATTTCCCGCCAGAAGTCGCCAAAAACGGATTCTACTCTATCTAACCAAACCAAATATGCTTCAGAGACGCTTGGCCAAGTTCTAAGACTCTTTCCTGTCGAAGCTGATGAGTACCAAGAATGGAGATGAATAACTCTTTTCAAAGGAATTCCCTCATCAGAGAAAGGGGAGTCAGTACGAGATGGTTCATCTATAAGAGAAGGACCTAATATAAACCTAGAAGGATCTAGATCAACGAAGAGTTTGAGTATAGTATAGTCAAGAGACGAATGAGAAGGAAAAGGAGGAACCAAAGACATTGTTCGAAAAGAAAAGAGAAGCCGGAAGATTCGGTTAAGAGGAATGAAAAAGACGAAGGAGAATGAAAGAGACGAAGAGGAAAAGATTAAAAAAAAAAAAAGATATAAGAGATAGAAGAGATAAAAAGGAACTTTGGGGAAGAAGAAAGGGCTATCTGTCGCGTCGGGTACGAGTTCCGAAGTCAGCTATAATGATGAATAGACAGTGGCAATTAAGATGACCTAATTAATGCCGCATATGAGACAAAGATAGAGAATGTGATCAAGGCTGCAAAAAAGAGAATCAGCGGCCAGGATTAAAACCGTACAAAAGATTGCGCTCCAGATTATGTCAGAGAATTTGACTTTGATTGGACTGAGGAATACGCCTCGGATCGCACTCGTTTTCAGAGGTTGAGACGAAAGGTTCAAAAGATAACGCCAGCTACCGAAGCATCGCTTTGAAAGCTGCCGAGGGGGCAATTGTTGGGCTAATTCGGCGCGGACAACTGGCAGGCCGGGACTACATCCGTGATCCAGGTCAAAACGGTGGACTAGGAGCATATAAGACGTGCCAGAAGATATGAGCCGCGTCTGTTCAAAAAGTTGTAACAACCGCAAGCGGTTGTGAGCAGTTCCAATCGGCCGAAGGTGGTCCTCCAAATCCGGAGATTGTGGCCGATCGTGCAGTGACAATAACTGAACGCAAGGGCAGCTTTATAAATAGGGATACCGCACCCTAAAAAAGGGTCTTCGCCCTTGCGCACAAAAGACCACCTTTATTTTCCTGCATCTTTCTTTTCCTGCATTTACCGCTTTTCATAGGAGTAGCTCTCGTAACTTAGCATACTTGGAGTCTGTCTGCCCTACGGGCATCACTCCCCTGTTCTTTTACTTGGAGTCTGTCTGCCCTACGGGCATCACTCTCCTGTTCTTGTACGTCTATTCAATAGAAAGTCATTTTCGGCTTTTCTCGTCGATCAGATCTCAAGTTGTTTAGTCATTCGGCTCATCTCTCAGTCGAATTCTGGGCTTCCCCTCCTCATTCGGCTCATCCCGCCGAAGCGAATTTACTGTGGAGGTTTTCGAACCCGGCTGATTCGATCCCTCATCGGCCGAATCGCTTGATCCATCGTGGGCGCAAACTTCGAGGGTCACAATCTGCAGCCGCTCATCATCCCGACGTTCTTCCCGAGGAGAATCCTTGACTGAGTCAAGGGTTGGGACTTTCGGCCACCAACAATTTTTTGGCACGCCCGGTGGGACCCATTTTTTGAGGTAAATCTGCATTTTATATAAAGCATGGCTGATGATAATACCATGAATCTCCGTAATAGGGCTATTCCCAGAAATTCTGGGAGTGAACAGCTCAGTAATTCGGAGAATAATGTAGAGCGCCAAGCAGTTTTACCTGTTAAGGGTGAGACCAGTGGTCAATCTGGCCAACAGAAGCCTAGTTTGACCCAAGCGCTTGGCCAAATGACTCGGGTCCTACAAACTTTGGACCAAAATAGTCACGCAAGTACCGCACGGCTGGATGTCGTTTTGGCCGCAATCACGACCTCTAACGAAAACATAGCCCGAATAGGGCAGTTGTTAGCTCGGAATGAACAGCCGATAGCAGGCCGACAAGCGCCTATGATAACGCCGGTGTTACAGAATCCAGTAACACCGGTAGTTGGTCAGCCCCAATATCAGGGGACACAGTATCAAGCGGCTTATAGACCGGTTGTTGGTAACACCGGTCAGCAGCCGGAAGTAGCTTGGGGGTTACCTCCACCCCCTCCAGTTGCAGCCCACTAGCCCCAAAATGTACGGGCTAGGGGGCAGGCTTTGAATGCACAAGGGATTAATCCCTTAGCACAAAATCTCGGTGCACAACAACCATCGAACCCGGTACCAGCTCAAGTTCCTTTCCAAGAAATTAACAATGAAATATATGCGCAAATAGAAGAGGCCATCCGAAACACTTTCGGAATAGACACAAGGCGGGCAATGCGGCCTGTATTTAGATCACCATATCCTGCAAATATAGATGTAGAACACCCATATCCGGCAAATTGGAAGATGCCGAAATTTGACAAATTATCCGGTGATGAGACCGAAAATACGGTCAAACATATCGCTCGATTTACAGCCCAATGCTGTGAAGCAGCGGCAGATCCTTTTTTAAAATTGAGGTTATTCAATACTTCACTGACCAAGACAGCCTTCACTTGGTATACAAGTCTACCTACTAATTCCGTCCGAGACTGGGATGAATTAGAGGGAAAATTTCATGAGCAATTCTATAGAATCGAGCCGGAGTTGTTGGTTGCAGATTTGGCTCAATTCAGACAAAAAACAGGAGAATCGGTTGATGAATATTTAAATCGATTCAAGACGGCTCGAAGCCGATGTTTTGTAAGGATGCCGGAATCAGAGTTTGCCAAAATGGCATTCAACGGCATGCATTTTAAGATTAAAGATCATTTTGAGGATAAGTTTTTTTCCAAATCTTTTTGATTTGGGAGTTCGAGTTGCTCAATACGAGCAATTTCGAAAAGGGAATAATGAAGATCGGCCTAGATGGAGCCGAAACAAAGATTGGAATAAAGGGAAGGAGAAAAATATTTCTTTCTTTGAAAAGTCCTTGGCTCATGAAGAGCTGAATTCATCTGAGGCAGAAGATTCGGCTGATGAGGCCGAAATCTGTGCTGCCGAGATGGTAAGGAATAGTCAACCGTATAAATGTGCTTTACTAAAACCTGCGAAATCAAGAGAAGCAAAAACACAAATATCAACATTTAGTTATTCATTTGACATAGCAAAGACCGATCTTATTTTCGATCGGTTGTTAAAGGATGGACGAATTAAACTACAGGAAGGTCAAACTATACCTCCTGTAGAAGAACTGAAACGCAGAAGATACTGCAAATGGCACCATTCATGGAGCCATAAAATTAGTGAATGTACTGCCTTTAAGAGGCAAATTCAAAAAGAGATAAATGAGGGTCGACTGATCTTTGCCGACCAAGAAAATAGAGATATGGAAATTGATAAGAATCATTTTCCATCACAAGTCAACGCCGTGAACATGAAAGGGAAAGAAAAGGCGACTGCGAAAAGGCAGATCTAAGAAGAAATAGATGAGGGTCGGCTCATATTGACTGACCAGAAAAACGAAAATAAAATAATTAACAAAAGTTCGTTTTCATTTCAGGTCAATATGGTGAATATTAAAGAAAAAGAGGTTTTGGACAAAGAGACCGCTGACAACGTGGCCCATGCCAAAAAACATCTTCGGCTGTGCATCAGGTGCAAGGCCGAAATGACGAAAAAAGACTGGGAAGCTATCGTGAATGCCAAGAAAATGGGGAACGAATGGAATGAGCTGATGGCGTTCCCTGAGGATTGGGATGACATTCCTGATGGCGAAGACCAAGAAGAAGAAGGCTCGGACGCAGCCTCTAATGACACTGAACCGGAAATATATTCGGTTCAACGCAAGAAAGATATGCTGATGCAGAAGATTCTGCATGATTACTACAACAACAGGCGTGGAGAATGTCATGGCCGATGGGACTACCAGGATAGACCATTCGATTCCAAGCAAAGGTTCCCTGGGTATCGGCCACACTGGCAACAGCAAGCCAGGCCGAGACCAGAACCGGAATTCGAAGGAATGACCGAGGGAGACATAGAATTCCTCGGTCGGAGGTTAGTCAACGAACTCGGCATTCAGCCTTGGCCGAGACCATGGGAAAGAAGAGAAATTCTGAAAAATCATTTAAGAACGGTAAAAGTACCAGCGAATGTGCCAGTAGATGAATGGCACGAAGTTGAAGTCAAACCATCAGCCAGGTGGCATGGGCCGATGTTAACAAAAACTCAAAAGCGTCGGCAACAGAGGATGCAAGCCGAGACAAGACAAAATTATGAAGAAACGAAAGGGATGAGGCTCAATGTATGGAGACGCCCTGATGAGCGGTCACACCCTTTTCGTCTAATGAGAAATGACCATGAGGCAGGCGGCTCAACGCCCGCCCTCCAGTTGAAGTCGAGAGTAGAACGGCCAACCGAGGCCCAGTCGGAAGAAAAAATGACTAGGAGGGAGTTAGAAGATAAAATAGCTTCTCTCGAGACGATGATCAAGAGAGAAAGATGGCCTCCTAAAGAGAGGGAGGTTCGCATGGAGAGTGACTCTTCAGCCGAAACGGCCAAGGAGTCAGAAGAGAAGAAACAGAGAATCAAGAAAAAGTCGGCTGATGAATCACCAGCCGAGGTGAGTATGGTGTATGCTCTGCCTCAATCCTTCAAAGCAGAGTTTGTTGAGTACGAAGAATTCAGAGAAGAAGAGGAAGATGGGCTTACAGTAGCCCAATTGCAACTGGAGGATGTTCGACAGGCCGATGCAGTGGTGTTTGAGAAACCATCGGCCATGCAGACAAGGTTCATAAGACCTCTCTTTATAAAAGCTTTAATAGAAGGTCGGCCGGTAGGCCGAGTTATGGTAGACGGTGGTGCCATGGTCAATGTGATGCCCACTTCCTTTTTTAAGAAGTTGGGTAAAGATGAAGACGAATTGAAGCCCACCGATTCAATCATGACCGATTTCACAGGAAACGGTCAACAAGCTCGAGGAGTGCTCACCACCGAACTCACGGTAGGCTCAAAAACTTTAAAAACTGCATTTTTTGTAGTGGATGCAGATAGCCACTACAACTTACTATTGGGAAGAGATTGGATACACTCGAATGAGTGCGTACCCTCCACACTCCACGGAAAATTGTTCCAGTGGATCGGAGACAAGGTAGAAGAAATCCGGGCCGAGGGACGGCCTCAAATGATAGATGTCAACATGAAGGACATCGGCCACACTAGTTGGGCCGATGCTGATCCAGATCAGATTTCGTTTGTAAGAGTAACGAAGGAGGGGTTCAATTAATTCTCTCCAAAGATGTCAATAGTATGGTGGCTGACGAAGAGCCACCTAAATGGTTAAAATGGAGTCCCAAAAGTCGAGAATAGAGGCTTGGCATAAGCCTCTACAGGACGAGCCGATCGACAAGATCGGCTATGATGATGATTCGGCTGCTATAGCCGATGTGTTAGCACGTGACAATTCGGCCAATAAGGCCGAGGAAGCCCATAAAGCCGAGGAAGAAGGTCAAATGAATAGGCAAACAGCAGGAATGAAGCTGGAAGAATCGCCTATTAAAGTCGGCGAAAAAAAGCTGGAGACCCAGGATTTGTTGATAGAAGTAAACCTGGGATCTTACGAAGACAACAGGCCGACGTTTATAAGTTCCAAGCTGTCGGCTCAGCAACAGGAAGAATTGAAGAAGCTGTTGAGGGAGTACAAGGACTGCTTCGCCTGGAGCTATGAAGAAATGCCAGATCTAAGCCGAGAGATTGTAGAACATCGGCTGCCTATCAAAAAAGGGTTCAAGCCTTTTAAACAACCAGCTCGTAGGTTTGAGCCGAGTATTGTACTCCAAATTAAGAATGAAATCGAAAATCTTTTAAAGGTCGGATTTATTAGAGCGGCCCGTTATGTTGATTGGGTGTCTAATATAGTTCCAGTGCTTAAAAAGAATGGCAAACTTAGAGTTTGTATTGATTTTAGGAACTTGAATTTAGCCACACCTAAAGACGAATATCCAATGCCAATAGCCGATATGTTAGTAGATTCGGCTGCTGGTAATGAAATTCTGTCTTTTATGGATGGACATGCTAGTTATAATCAAATTTATATTGCTGAGGGAGATGTGGCTAAAACGGCTTTTAGATGCCCCGGTTCAATTGGAACCTTTGAATGGGTTGTTATGCCGTTCGGCTTAAAGAATGCCGGAGCTACTTATCAAGGAGCAATGAATTTTATTTTTCATGACTTAATCAGCAAAATGTTGGAAGTATATATCAATGATATAGTTATCAAATCCAAGTCAAAAGCCGAATATTCGGTTGATTTAAGGCTCGCCTTTGAAAGAATGAGAAAATATAATTTGAAAATGAACCCTTTGAAATGCGCTTTTGGAGTTTCAGTAGGAAACTTCTTAGGATTTTTAGTGCATAAGAAAGGGATCGAAATTGATCAAAATAAGGCGAAAGCTATATTAGAACTACCGCCGCCTAAAAGCAAAAAAGAAGTGCAAAGCTTGTTGGGAAAGATTAATTATCTTCGGCGGTTTATATCTAATTTAGCCGGAAGGGTTGGGGTTTTTACCCCACTACTTCAGTTGAAAGATAAAGAAGAATTCGTTTGGACAAAAGAACAGCAAGAGGCGTTTGAAAGTATAAAAAGATATTTATCAAATCCTCCGGTGCTGGTACCTCCGAAGCCAAATCAGCCGATGAAGTTGTACATATCGGCTGCAGACGAAAATCTGGGATGTTTACTGGCTCAAGAAAATGAAGAGAAGGAAGAACAGGCTATTTATTACCTAAGCCGACGTCTGTTAGATACGGAAAAACGGTACTCGGCTATGGAAAAATTATGTTTGGCTTTATATTACTCATGCACAAAATTGAGATATTATATTTTATCAGCTGAAGTATCGGTAATATGCAAAACCGATTTGGTAAAATATATGTTATCTAAGCCAGTGTTATGAGGACGAATTGAGAAATGGATATTAGCTTTATCCGAGTTTTCCCTTAATTACGTTCCTGCCAAAGCTGTCAAAGGCCAAGCTATAGCTGATTTTTAAGCCGATCACCCATGTGTAGAGATTGAGGAGCCGAAATAAAATTTAATCGGCTGCCAACCTTGGGTGTTGTACTTTGACGGTTCAAAAACAACCGAATCTGCAGGAGCAGGGATAGTGATACAATCTCCTGAAGGTCATGTTTGTCAATTTGCGTTTGAATTAGATTTCGGCTGTTCTAACAACCAAGCCGAATATGAGGCCTTAATAATCGGCCTTGAAATATTGCAAGAATTGAAAGCAAAGTCAATCAAAGTCATCGGTGATTCACAATTAGTAATCAAGCAGGTTAATGGGGAATACCGATGTGAGAATC
The DNA here is from genome assembly GCF_001540865.1 of Ananas comosus. Taxonomy (NCBI): domain Eukaryota; kingdom Viridiplantae; phylum Streptophyta; class Magnoliopsida; order Poales; family Bromeliaceae; genus Ananas; species Ananas comosus. The sequence continues at coordinate 14,296 of NW_017893455.1, forward strand.
CGAATTTGCAAAATTATTTGAGGAAGATAATAGAATTATTATGCAATTTCGGAGAAGCTGAATTTGAACATTTGAGCAGACATGAAAATGAAGAGGCAAATGAATTGGCCCAATCGACTTCAGGATACAGAGAGCCGAAGTCAGAGTTAATAGTAATACAGAGGAGATTACTACCTTCGATTCATATACGAGAACCGATTATAACTCCTATAGAAGTAAAAGACGATTGGAGGAAGTCATTGATCAAATATTTGGAGGATCCTAATATAAGGGTCGATTATAATATTCGAAGAAGAGCTCTCGGCTATTGTTTGTTGGATGGTCAACTTTACAAAAGAACAGCCGAAGAAGTTCTATTAAAATACTTAGGACCTGAAGAAGCTCTATTAGTAAAGGGAGAAACACATTAAGGAATATGTGGAACCTATCTAGCAGGAAAAAAGTTAAAATGGACAATTCGGCACCTAGGATATTATTGGCCGACTATGCATCAAGACTGCATAGATTATGCTAAGGGTTGCCAAGAATATCAATTTCATGGCTCGATACAGAGGGTTCCTGCCTCTGAGATGTATGCCATAATTAAACCATGGCCTTTTAGAGGTTGGGCCATAGATTTAATTGGAGAAACCCAGCCGAATTCTTCGGTTGGTCACAAATTTATAATAGTAGCCATTGATTATTTTACTAAGTGGGTGGAAGCCAAACCTACTCGGTTGGTTACTCAAAAAGAAATTATCGATTTTGTAGAAGATCATATAATTCATCGCTTTGGAATTCCCGAGACAGTCACAACCGATCAAGGGACAATGTTCACATGATGTCACGCCCCGGGGCCGATTTAAAAGCCATTACCATTTTTAAAACTTAGAGTCGCGGAAGATGTACCATTTTTTTTTTTCCAACCTGACCCACGTGACGTACAGACCCGCCACAAATACAAAGTTCCTCTGTCCACTCGGACAGAGTCTCCTTTGTATTTGCACGGCATACCAACGATACAACAGGATCTCAACTATAATCTACAATTACCAATCAACAACCAATTCATGATATGCATTTTCATACAGCTAACAATCCTTAGAGATGATGCATGTCTCTAAGCACTCCTTAGGCGCTGGATGATGCAATGCACAGTACAACAATCATCCTATTTAAAAGTGCTCCCCACACGGAAGCTTTTATTTTTGAATTCTAATTCATTCATCATGAAAAACCATTCGAAAATCTTTTTAAAACTGTTTCCCACACGGAAACTCTATTTTGAAAATCAACTGCCTCGAAGGGTAGAAAACCACGATATGTAAATACAAGAAAATCCGATATCCATAAAATCAACATCCAAATCCACAATCCTCAGTTCACATGCATAAATAACGAAAGCATCCACAGATCTACCAAAACCAGATCACCAACATTCAAACAATCATAAAGATCAACTAACTGAACCATTATTTAAATGACTACTAAAGGCGGGAAAGAAATACAACCAAGGTGGCGATCGCTACACTGAACTAGCTAGATCGTCCTCTCGTCAAGCCCAAAATCCAACTCCTCGTCTACGTCACCTGGGGGGAAAATGGAGGGTGAGAAACCGCAACCATGGTTTTCTCAGTGGGTACGACAGAGCCACGAAGGCAAGCCGTAATCACCGGAAACCAAAGGAGATAGATAAACAAATATAGATGCTGATATATGAAAACGAACTACAGTAGCTATAACAGATATGAACATGATATGACGTAAAAGCAACTACAGTAGTAATAGAAACAGGATAATAACTGAGCAAGAATGAAACTACTACTGTAACCAAAAACTCAACTGATCAGATGCCTCAAAGGTGAATAGTCTAAAACCAAACCCAATCTGATACTGCTATATTGGTCCGCAGACCTCGAGCGTTGCCTGTCACAGAGCAGACACTGCGAGCTTATTCATGCGTCACCGACGATCTATCCGGATACGTACACCCCTTGGTTGGTGGCCAAACCAACCTGGTGTCTAGAATACACAGTGCTGTGACTAAATCATGCTGATATGCTCAA
>NW_017893455.1:16602-30231 GCF_001540865.1 Ananas comosus
GCCGTCCGTCCCAAGCCTGAAAGCAAGAGGAAGAGGAAAAGGAGAAGGGACAGACAAGGGCCAAAATTATTCAATTTCACACAACTCTACTGTTGAAAAAATTTACAGTTCTCTAAAACGAATGCCTAACTAAGGACAATATCTGCATTAAAATTAGGACTTTTTGTTAGGATAACTATGAAACTTAAACTTTGTAGGGATATATCTGCTATTCACCATGTTGACGGGGGGACCTGTATGAAATTAACCCTTTGCACAGTCAATACACTAATACATAAAGGGTCAATTGCATACAAGCTCCTCAAGTCCCTACAAATATAATGAATTGTAAATATATCCCTGTAAAGCTCAACTTTCATAAGTTATCCCTACAAAAGTTCTAATATTTTCATATATATCCCTGCCGTTAAAATCCGTTAGAAAAGTTTAGTTAACCATAGGTTAAATACTTTACCTGGGTTAATTTTTGACAATTTTACCCCTCTTATATTATACTGTTATAACTTTTGGAGGGACATATTTGTGATGGCAAAATTGAAAATATAAATAGTTTTCTAACGGTTCTCTAACGGTAACAAACCAGAAAGAAATATCTAAACATATTAGGACTTTTGCAGGGATAACTTATAAAAGTTAAACTTAACAGGGATATATTTGCAATTCACTATGTTTGTGGGGACCTGTATGCAATTAACCCAATAATAAAACAGGATCAGCAAATAGTACATACTACTCACTATTATTTCATAACTAATTCATTATCATAGTGAGAAGCGCATCAACGCATCGTGAATCATCTACCCCAACCAAAGGCATTGGATCCTCATCTTGATCATCTTGAGAAAATGGTTCCATCAGCATATTGAAGTACATGTCATTTTCTTGATGCCTCTTGATAAAGTTATAAATCACACAGCATGCTAGGGTGATGCGACACTGCACTTTGTAAGGAAAAGAAGTCGCTTGCCGAAAAACCTTGAAACGCCTCTTCAAAATGCCGAAGGCCTTTCCTACGACATTTCTCAATTGTGTATGCCTATGATTGTATACATTTTTTGGTAATCCTCGATGGCTACGCACCCGTGCATTTCCATCAAATTGGCTCAGGTGGTATCGCTTTCCCTCTGTAAGGCACAAAGAATCGATTAGTGTTTACATAGCATGAATCAACCAAATAGAATAACCAAAAGTAATGATAAATTAACAAATTAATAAGTATGTATAACTCAAAAAATTGGACAAAATAAAATCCATGACTAACCTTCAGGAATCGTGAACCCTCTACTTTCACAGCACCAACACAGTACCCACATATCTGCTGCAGAACCCTCCCACCTAGTACAAATAAATAATAATTAGTGGTCAAATGAGCACACAGCCATCATATTCTGCGATGTAAAGCCTTTGCGATACCGATATCGCGGTTGCTTACTCTTTCTTACAACTACTAGTATATGCGTTCCGTCAATAGCTCAATTGCATTGTGTAATTTCTTAAAAAATATAAATTATTATATAAAGTAATAAAATAGTAAATAACCATCATAGTTTACTATTAACATCACCTTAAAGGGGTGAAATATTGGGTTGTCCCTAATTTTTTGAGGCATTCCAATATTACTAGTAGGCATTTGGATGTACTTATGCCTATGTTCCATTATAACCTTGCAACACACTTGCAAGACCCCAGATAGTCCTATATATAAGATATAACAGGACTAAAACTCGTAACCTGGCTATAGCATTTTGGGCGGTGGCTGGGTTCAAGAGGTTAATTATGAGAGTTAAGCATGCTAGGATTGGAGTAGTCCTAGGATGGGTGACTCCCTGAAAAATTGAGGCGTCATAGTTGGTATCATAGCCAATTAACAATCGAAAGTGTGAGATGAGTCTCGACTGAGCTAGAATTATACAACGGAGAGAGAGAGGATCTGCCACGCCCCGTAACCGCCAATTTGGTCGGTTGGAGTACGCCGAATAGACGCCGAACGAACAGCACCTCCCCTGTCCGCCCAAGGCTCAACAACAACAAACATGTACATCAAGTTGCCCAGGTAACTTAAACAACATATATGAATCATTGCGAGTATGAACAAGCAAGAGCAAAAGAGAGAAAGCTATCTAGTACATTCATCATTCAACATTAACATCATTGGTTTATATTTCCATCTCCAAAACGCATACATGTTCATCTCATAACATATACAACTCTCCAAAAGCAACCTCACCAAATATATATCATCATCTCTCAAGTACATAGGGTGCTCTAATGTAAAAAGGAAAGCTGCTAACTACTAGGGCGCTATGCCCTTACCACGTTCCTCGCCCGGTGTGCTCGAGCTTGACCCTGCAACAAAGTAGGATGAGAACTAATAATAGTTCCCAGTAGGTTCGACCGTCGACTCCGTCGATCTTCCCACTAGGTCTAAGCAGGCATAAGTAGATAGATATATGGAAATAAACTGCTAACATAGTATGAATTCTACTATCATGCTACTATGCCTCAATCAATAGTAAATGAATAAAAATCTACATAGTAATGAAATCAACTATCATGCTACTATGCTCAATAAAGTATGTCATTCATATGTTCATCACCCAACCAACTTGGCTAACCCAAAGGTTTGCCCCAACTCACAGTGCAATCCCATAGGTGAGGAGACCCTCCCGCTCGCAAACCCGAGACCGTCCGCTAGGTAAGTACGTTAACCCATCGTGTGATGACTCCGGAGCTCACTACTTTGGTGGAGTATATATATATATATATATATATATATGGTAAACCAAGCTCATATTTATTCTTGATCGATAATGTCCCTATCCATGTTTATACCCTTATTCTTTTTATCGCAAACCTACTTTTAACCCAATAAAAGCCCCTATTCTTTTTATCACAAACTTATCTATTATACTTTATTCTTTTTATAATCTATCAAAATATATCTTTTACCTCCACAACCAGCCTTATCAATATTGGCTAATAATATCCATTAGCTCTTGATGACAAGAGCTCATTTTTTAATCGCAAAACCATATTTCCTCCCATATTCCCTGATAGAGATAGAGATAGGGGGTTGGTTTGTGACGCCCTATCATAGATTATATGGAAGTCTTTGAAGTTTTTATAGATTTATAGGGAACAACTGATTTTACATGAATAATTAAAAGTTTTAGGAAAGTTTACAGGAAGTTATGTGTACCCACAAAACCATTAAATTCTTATTTAAACTTTTAAAACTTATCATCAATCCTTATTTATTCGTTTTCATAAAAAGAATAATATCGAAAGCTCCTTAAAGAAAAAAAAAAGGCGGGTGACATAATTTCTTTTACAGGTTGGAGAAGAACGGTTCCTTACCCTGTACCAGTACACCTATTACTCATTTCTTATGTACAACCACTTACTAAAAAGAGGTACATTACATCGTTGACTAGGTACTATTGTAAAGAATTCTTCTCATCCTGGTTCAATTAGTCACAATTTTATTAGTTTGATACTTACTCATTTTGAAACTGTTGAAGTATATATCGAAGTTTTTGTAACACGTTCGTTATACCCAATTAATCGACCGTGTGGATATAGGTGTACTTTAGGAGAAATATAGGATTCTGATCCAACATGGTAAGGTGAAATTATGGTTAAACAGAACAATAAGATAGTTATAATAATCCGCAAACGAACTAATCTCATTGATAAAAGTTGTTCTAACAAATCTTTTCTTAACAATGCACTTCAAAAACCATCGAAGAGCCAACAATGCCTACGTTTTCAAAGTTACTTGCTTTTCATATAAGATTAATCAAAATGTTATGCTATTTTTTTTTTAATGTGAAAAATCTATAAACATGTCTTTTAAGACATCATTATACATATATTAAAACATATTCAGTTTGCTAGTTAAAAAAAAGAAATTAGCGATTGTTGAAAGAACTTGAAATTAAATCTTTTTATTAAGTTTAGTTTCATTACTTGTGAACTAAACTTATTTCAAACGTTGGATCGAATCTTTTCATTGTGAATTAGTGTTACATGTTATTATTGAAGAGTACACGTTGTGACTACTCTTACGTTGGATCAATCGGAGTTTAATCAAAAAAAATATTTGAATCTATATGTATCCAGTGTGTTTGGTTTCGTAACGTGTGTAGGGGTTAAATTAGAAAAGGGGGTTAAAGTTAGTGTTGTAAGATGATGGTAAAAAAAACAAAAAAAGAAAACTGTAAGGTGATAGTATTGTTAATTCCCATTTGAAGTTTAACGATAGGATACTAAATCGAATAAAAATGAAATAGTAGTACATTAAGTTTTCTAAAGTGAAATATAATATGTATTTTATCCTACCGTTTCATCTTCTATAAATTTTTGTAATATTCCACAGTTTCATTTTGAAAAAAATCGGTGTCTTACCGCTTCACTTTTACTCGATTTGGTCCGCCCCTGTTAAACTTCAAATGGGTACTAGTTTTATGAGATTATTCCTCTTTTTGAGAGATCTACGTACGTACATTCGAGAAAACATTCTCAATCTTCCGGTGAATATTATCGAATGGTTGGGGTAACTTCAGGGAAAGTTACTCTATTCTGAACTAACAGGAGATGGTGATACAAGGGACGTTATAAACGAGGAGTAGTGGGAACATTAATCCCAAAACACCCTGGTAGAGTATGTCGACCCAGAAATCGACATATACGTGAACCTTAGTTGATGTGTCGTTTCGAAACCATCACCATCGAGTAGGTGGATCGAAGATACTTACCTTTGTAATCCCTTAGAATACGGTTTAATTGCATGAATATGTACTACAATTTCCATAAGGAAACATCAAAAACATAGTCGAGTTAGAAAAATCCATTCTAGCATAGTCTAGGACAATTTCCACAGAACTTTAAACCGATAGCTGAAATTAAAATCTGGGGGCTAGAAGCAACTGTCAAAGCGTTACGTACGCCGTCTAAAAAAAACTTTTTTATTTAACACTTCGTTTTTATTTATAGATACCACTCATCGCTTCCCGAGCTTAGACTGGGTAATTCTTCTTAGGCAATTCTTTAGAAGAAGAGGAGAAAACCGGATTCGCGCTACTTCGCATGACATTAGGAGATTTTTAACATAAAAAATAAAAAAAAAATGTATCACTTCAAGAGAAGAGGAATTAAACGGGTATTAAAAAAAGACGTTTTATAAAAAGTACGTTTAAACACATGAGTAAAATAAAAGACAAACATCAAACAGATAAAGTGCAAGCAGTAAAAAGTAAAGACAAATACGCGAACAGCGTTGTACAGGTTGTAGTTGAAGCCAGTAGTACATGCCGATAACCATACTATAAATGGTGAAAGTCAGTTTAACGTATACATTGCTATTCTAGGTCAATAATCAAAAATGATGGTCTCTAGCTCGAATCAATAATCTATAGGTGCGTGTTAGAGAAATGATTGTTTACTTAAACCCTGATAACCCTGCAGTGCATGTGTTAGAAAAATTATTGTAAACCCTAATTACCTGGAAAGATCCTATTTAATGAACCGGATAGAGGTAGTGGTACTCCAAAGAATTGACGTATATATTTATTTCCATTTCAAGAAGGGGAAAGTGTTGAACAATGAACCTGGTGGTAACTCTCGAGTTAAGTACACTCAAGTTAGTTTTTCAACGGAGTACTTATCAATTCATAGGTTATTAACTCCCACCGTAAGAACCGGGTGAGGACGTGGTTGTCTCTGTGGTGTATTAACTAAAATTTTAAACTGTTAATGGTTCGTACCTGGTCCATCCCAAGTACCATTTTTACAATTTTCAATTTTGGAGAATCTTACGTGTCGAAGACTCCATGTAAGAGTTGAGGTTTTTCGTCGTTGCGCATGTAAACTATTTGTTTTCCAGATCTCAAAAACGACGTTACCTTTTGATTTTACTCAAAAGAGCATAGTTTTGAGCTTCAAAACCCTGTCTTTTTCCAATTTTGATGGGTCGTACTTTCAATTTTTGAGAATCCCCGGTAAACTAACCTACATTAAAAAAAAAAAAAAAAACTCTCTATTCATCGTGCAATGGGCGAAGCAAATAAAGTAAATCTTTATTTAAATCGACTTTTATACTTAGTTGATCCTAAGCTTGAACCCAGAGTTCATGGTTGGTAGTTTGGGAAACGGTGAACGAGATTCCTGCCAGTCAACTTTCATGTACGTAAAAGCGTTACGTAAACTAACCTACATTAATGTTTTTGTCATATCAACTTTCATGTACGTCAACATTTATGACGTCAGTTTTAATATAGATCAGACAAACTAAAATATGTTAACGTTGACGACGTCAATATAAAGAAAACAAACCATTAGACGTCAATTCTAAACATAAACATTTAAGACAGTTAAAAATCTATCTTTCCACTCTAATAGATAAGACTCGTATTGTATTAATATAAAATTAGTCAAAAGATTGCTTACAATTGATCTCCCTGTATAGACTTATATAATCCTGAAAACATCTTTATTGAATAATTTCAACTTGAAACGTCCCTACGATTGGGTTAAAATAATATATATATAATATTTTAATACATATTTAAATTATTTAAAATTTACGTTTGTATGATATTCAAACCAGTTTTGTTTTTAATTGCGTAATAATTTAATCGTTTGATCTTTTTTTACTTCACATACTTTTTTTTAATAACTTAGAATTGTGTGTAATAATTTGGATCTTGCAAAGTACTTATCTATAAGAATTTTTTTTTATAATTTTTTTTCATATTTTTTTAAAATAATTTAAGGTTTTTTATAATAATTTTAAGATTGTTTAAAGTACTTATCTATGAGAACCTTTTTTTTTTCAATTTTTTTATATGCTTTTTTTTTTAGTGTGAAATAAATAAAAAAATTAACCACTCGAGTGAGGTCGGATTGACGACATCAACCATGATGTTTAACCGATGTCATGGTTGATATCGTCAACTTAGATTGATGTAGTTTGATTTGTTTTTAAATTGTTTTTAAATTATCTACGTACATAAAGATCGACGTAATGTCAACCTGTACGTATGTTGGTTTGTCGGGGATTTTATACGTCAACGGTCATTCACCTCTTCGGTTAAATCTGCGGAGATACAATTGTGTTTTCCGGTTATATCTTAAGTATTACCGCTTTATATATTTATATGTTTCACACTCCCCGAACTCGGAAGTTCTTTTCCCGGTGGCTGGAGTTTGGACGGAGTAAGTACTTCGAAAGTTTAGAAACTTCTATTTATTTTATTTAAGGCGCGTCGTGAAGGCTAGGTTTTGTTCTGGTTTCGTTGTTTTCTTTAATGACAAACAGTCTCCGTAGTACGACTATGTTGCTAAATTCTTAGTATATTGTACAATTGACGCTCATAACGTTGTATATTAAACTATGTACGATGCGATTATAAACACGTACGAAACCGTTAAATTCACGGTAAATGTCAAACCATACAATAGGTGGTACTGAAGACACATGGATTTTATCAACATTGTGTTAATATTAGTCCGGGGGAGAATTTTTTGGTGTATAGGACTTCTCCCAGACGAGATCGCTTCGTGGGTAAAATGAACGATTGGACTCTTGTTCTTTATATTTATTTATTCTGTAATTGACCCGGTGGTTTTTCGGTTTGGTTGTTTCCTCTTTTTTTGGGTAATTATGCGTTTACAAAATGGGACAGCACTTAAGCGTGTGAGGTTAGTAATAACTCTCCATTTAATCTAAGTTATCCACTCCCGCGTGCTTCCCTGACCGAAGAGTCCTCTCCATCGGAACGTCCAAGTAATAGTAGTAGTGACAGCATTAGCGAAGGCACTAGACCAGGCTCTCGGGACTCATGGTACCGGTTCTTGTACCTGTTTCGGACTTTTAATTTCCAATTTCCTGGCCTAGTATTTGTAGTTCATAGATCTACCGTATCTTCATCCTCTTAGTTCATAGACGATTCGTCGCCTACGTCGATAGAAGATTTTCTATGAATGGACACGTCGGTGCTGTCTATTCGGATAGGTAAACGTGTAAAGTTTTAAGTTGGAGTGTTTTAAAAATTTAAGTAGCTTAAAGGGTGAACCTAGGAGACCTTTTAGGATATTACTTTCTCTTTTTTTCCCTCTTTTTGTCAAGTCTAGTATAGACCTCTCTCTCTCTCTCTCTCTCTCTCTTTAGTCTACGGTGCATATCTACTATGGAGAAGGGTCAAAGACAAGTCTTTTTATAGCCGTCATTAACGTCGGAGGTCATTGTGTTCGTTTTTGTGTTTCTGGTACATGATATCTTGTCAATTCCGTTTGTTTTCTTATTTCTCATATAGTGTTACTTTGTTATTAATTCTGCTCTTTTGTTCCTATAGTAATGTTTTTCACTTATATGATCTTGGTAATGAACAACTTCACTGAATTCTTCTAGTTTTTACCCATTACTTTAAATCAAAGGACCGGAGTTTTAATAATAGAAGTTATACGTCCTATAACGTTAGTTGGATAAGTCCTGCCATGGTGGACACAATACTTATATCAAATACGAGTACATTGTTTGAATTTTCGACATTTGCTTCGAGAGGAAGTATAGAGTGCAATTCATTTTCATGAAGCTAAAGTAGTAGTAGAATTTTGAAAGATCAAATGTCATCAACCTGAAAAGTTCAATCGGTAACGGATGTCGTCCTATTCGACCGTGTTTTGGAAAATAGTAGAGACCTTCGTGGGTAGCGTAGAAGTCATGGGCAGTCTAAGGTTATTTCGCCTTTTATTTAAATTGTTTTCGGATGATTTAAACTATAGAAATCTCTCCTATGTGTTCTTTCCGTTACCGGTAAACGTCAGAGCCGTCGCTACACGGGGCTTGTTCAATCGTTCGTGTTCTTCTGTGGATCTGGCTCTTTACACATTTACTTGGACGTAGTTTTTCAATTGACAGAGTCCTTGTAGAGGTAATTTGTTTGTATCAAAAAGGTCGTGTCACTTTTTGTTAGAGTTCATGTTTACATTTTTGTCAACAAGAAACTTTATTCGTAGCTTCAACTGTTGTAGACCCTTGTTAGATGTTGTTTCAAGAAGAGTATCTATCCTAACATAGGGGCTAGATTAAGAACTCAGGGTATTATTAGGAGTTTTTCATTATTTTGTTGATTTTATGATCATTTATAACCACTAGTTTCGTTATTTTATTTGCGATTTGACTTCGGTCTCTAAACAGAAAATTCGCTCAAAGAATATGCTGGGAAAAAAAAAAACATGAAAGATTTGTTTGTAGTGTCGTAGTCAAAGGTTTAAGGTTCAGCAGCATTTGGGATCTTATTGAACACTTATTCTCTAGGTATCTTGGCATTGCCTCTTTAATCTCGTTTATTGATACTTTTTTTACCCCTTTTAATCTTTTTCCCCCCTCTAGCTTCGCTTGGTGCCTCCTCTCCTTAGCTTTGGGGGCGGAGGGGGCTAGACGAACTTGGTTCGGGATTCGTAGGTCTCGCGCATCTCCTAGTAGGGGTAGGGGCAGTTGGGCTAGTGGCTCAAGTGGTCGAAGTCGTCGCTAACGTTCGTTGAGGAGTCGTAGGAGCGGTACCTAAGGAGGCTCGCCTCGCTCGCGCTGCTTGGGATCTAGTGTCTTGGCCTAGCTCCCTCTGCTCTAGCTTCTCCTCTCCTCCACCCTCCCTAGCCTAGCTTTACGCCTCCCCCTCCAAAACCTTATTAGCGCATGAACCCTAAGGGACGCTTACCCCTGCTATTCTCAGTATCTCTCCTCTCCAAAAGCTCTCCTTTTCCTACCCCATAGACTACCCCATACAAATACTAAAGATACTGCTCTCAAACCGAGTAAGGTGAAAGCTACCACACTATTGTACCAATTCAACTCATAGCGCATGGGGTCTTTGATGGTGTTATTCACGGGTTATTTATTTCTCTATCGAATATTAAAAAAATATATAACGACCAAACCAATGATCGTTATAATACTTCAAAATAAATCAAGTGGTTAAAATTAAGATCAAATTAGCATAATTAATCATTTTAGAAAATAAAAAGAATAATCTTATTTTTACTATTAACTAAATCAATATAAGACTTTTTATCGTATCATCCCTGTAATATTAAATAAAAATAACGTTTTAATATAATATTATGTTTATAGTGTAATAAAAATCTTATGTCGTAATATCAATTTAATCGTTTTGTTTTATTTATGATTTAATCTTTTTTTTTTTGAGGGAACATTTATAGATGAAAAATTAAAAAGTAGAGGTTGAGAGTTTTTAGATTTAAGACGAAAGAATTTTAAAGTCTTTATAAAAGTCTTCCAATGCCGCAATTACCTCTCTTGTTTTACTGGTTTAATAGGAAGAAAGAATATATTTTTTTTTTTTAAAAAATTATATTAAAACATTAACACTTCTTATAAAAACCATATGTAATATTTTTTACCTATCTACTTTGTAACTGCTTATTGCCGATTTACGTTGTTAAATTTTATAACTCCCCTATTTTTTATATCTAATTTCTTATAAATATTTTTTTTAAGACATTAAATCGGTTTTTATTTTATTTTAAGTTGATGAAAACGTAGTTTAATATTAGGTTACTGAATTTATATTAAAACCAATTACTACATTAAATAAACTTTTTTTTTTTTACAATAGGCGGCAACCACTGACCCCTTCAACGAACCATTCGCATCGGCTCGTTCAACTCATTAATGCCACATCAGTTTTTTGCCCACCATCTACTTCTTTTACCCATCTCTCCTTCTGAAACCTAGGACGCCACCGACCAGTCTATTTTTAAAACCTGAAAAGAGCTGGGGACGTAAGCAAGACAACAACAGAAACCACCGACTAGGCTTTAAATTTAACTTTAAATTTGAACCCTCAAATCTAAATTAAGCTCAAACCTAAAGCCCCAATAGAGGAAGTTTAACCTTTACTGACCTTTGAAACAATATACGTCGGATGCACCAAATAAGTTTCGCTAGAGATTTTATGTCAGCTAAGTTGCTAACCTTATATAGACCCGTGCAAGCACTATCTATCTGCACTAATTTTATAAAAATTTAATACAATACATATATATATATATATTATATTGCCCCCAAAATCAAATTAAAATTAAATCAAAAAAGCACTGACGAGGTAAAGGCTTCTATTTTTTAACTTTTATAAGATGAAAAAACGTATAGTACTTACTCTTCCTTAGTGTTCTTTTTTAACAACCGAAATTATAAATCTTTTAGTTTTTAATACAGTTTCTATGTTAAAATTATAATTTAAATCTAAAAGAACCCAAATATCAACTTCATTTAAAGAAGATAAACAACAATCAATAAATAAGTTGAGAGATATTACTTATTTTCTCACCTAAAAAAGAAGAGGAAAATCACCTCCAAAGAAAGTAAAAACCATTTAGAAATAGCCTACCTTGTTTTACAATCTTTATTAGCGTCCTTGCTTAAAACTAGTAATTAATAAGTTAAAAATTTTTTTTGTAACCTCGCTTCAAAAAAAAAAAAAAATAGGTTGCCAAACGTTCACGTGACAGCGTAAGTTTATAATTTTCCTAAACGCGTTAATTTCAACTCTCGATGACAACCACATGATATATACCAAGGAATAAAATATATATTATTAATTTTATTATAAATACAACAACCAGTGTACACTTACTCTGTTCTTCGTTCCGGGATCATAACGGATACCGATACCTATTCCATAAATAAAAATATTACTCTATTATAATACAATTTTATTTTATCCTCAATCATTTAAATTTTATTCTATAAGTAAAACAGTAGGAGATTTTTGACGTTCGGCACAAATAACTACATATGCTTCATAAACACCTTCTAGGTCCTTTTGGTTAATCCGTTTTCTACTTCGTATTATCATATCATCGTATTAAAATATATATATATATATATATATATCCGGTACCGATGATATAATAATACTCATAACCTCGGGAGCATGAGTATTCAACAAAAGTTACTACCTCGAAAGCTTAGCTGCTAGGTGAGGCAATTTATACTAGATCTCATAAACTTTGAAGATCTTTTATTTAAAGCATTTAAAAGCTTTAGTATTATTTCAGGTAGTTCACCCGTATTTTACTTGCCAGTTTTAGCTTGCTGCAGGATTTTTTCCTACTAGCCTAGGAAGTTAAGTTCTAGCCTCAATAACTAGAAATAGATATATCACTTATGTTAAAAGATAGTTTTTAAGTTGTTTAAAGCTAAGAAAATGTGGCAATTTGATCGTTCATAGGGTATGGCCGGCAATTTTTAACAGTTTAAACACTGGAGAACTAGCATTCCATTTACTACAGCTTTTAAATATTTTAAACTAAAGATCTTCAAAATTTACGACATTTATTGCAAATTGTCACACCTAGCAGCTAAGCCTTCGAGATAGTAACTTTTGTTGACATATATATCTTAATACGATGATATGATAATACGATATATATATCTTAATACGATGATATCATAAGTTACCTGTTTTTAAACCATCGTGGTCTCTCTTTAGCTAAGAATATATATATCGTATTATCACACCCAATATCATAAGTTAGGTTACCATTTGTTACTTTTCACAACTAGGTTTCCGATTTTTTGACCATCGTTGTTACTTTAAAACGATGATTATCATCGGGTCAGGTTGAGTATATATATATATATATATATATATATATATATATATATATATATATATTTTGATCCGATGATACGATAATTATCGTGGTTTAGTGACCACGATGGTTTAAAAACAGGTAACCTAATTCTCTACACGCCAATCCTACTACACCCGAAGGATCCTAACTCACCCACCAATCAACTTATCATACTAGATTGCCTACTTTTAACACTCTGGGGTCTATCAGGATATATACTCTATATTATCCCGATTTGAGAATTGGGCCGAATTCGTAAAACCCACCACCGTTCTGGGTTCTCCAATTCTCTCAATTCGCACGATCCTGCCCTCATCAGGATCCTACCCACTGGGGGACCCTTCAACCCCGCAGTGTCTACCATAGTCTCGGTTAATGGTCGGCCTTCACACTCTACTCAGAGCCGACTCGGTCCCAGACCTACTGCCCGATCGCTCTACTCAGAGTGTAGCGGACCATGAACACTCAGACTCGGACTGCACCTGCAGTCCCGAATTTCCTCCCCTCTAACACTCTGGGGTCTATCAGGATATATACTCTATATTATCCCGATTTGAGAATTGGGCCGAATTCGTAAAACCCACCACCGTTCTGGGTTCTCCAATTCTCTCAATTCGCACGATCCTGCCCTCATCAGGATCCTACCCACTGGGGGACCCTTCAACCCCGCAGTGTCTTGAACTATGTACATTACTGTATTACTCACCGTACATTTGATATATACTACTGTATCTGCTCACCGTACGCTTAAATCACATCATCTTTGTGAATAATGTACTACTTGTATCCCTATCTACTAAAAGAGCTTAACACTTATACAACGTACACTTGAATCACATCAACACTGTGAATTTGTACTTGTCATCTTATCTACCAAAAAGCTCATGAACAATCGGGATCAACCATCCCATAAGAATCAACCTCTCCTAACCTAGTATGAGTATATCAGACAAAAGCGAACCGCACCAG
>NW_017893455.1:30256-60562 GCF_001540865.1 Ananas comosus
CGACGCCCCGAGAACGGTGCCAGGAGCCGGTGTGGCGAGCGTGACCTTGGACATACCAATCACCATACTCTTGATGACTTTCAAGGGTCACCCAAGCTGGCGGCTTAAGCGGCTGAGTGGGTGATCCAGATGAGTCCGTATACATCCGTTCTTTCATTCGTCTATCATTGGTTGATAGTGTACATTGATGATGTTACGGACATGTTCAACTTTCTTATTATATATTTGACATTTATACGTACGTACGAAAATGATTCAAATGGGTTAGAGAACCAATTGGAAAACCAATTGTTAATGAGTGACTGCGATAGGGTTTATAGCCCCTCTGCGTGGACGTGGGCCACCCTGGCAGTTGACCCCCTCTGCGTGGAGGACCAGGTCATTTCTACTGATGAGGCCTCGAGTAGCAAGTTCCTCCTCGCTGGATGGAACTTGGTTTGCTTACACTCATACTAGACTAGGAGGAAATCTCCTAAGTTACAAATTTGTTACGATGTGAAATTGAGATTGATCGAGAAATATGATCAAAGTATTAAAGGTTACAGCTACGATTGGTTTAGAGATCAGTACTACAGTGGTTCAAATGATAACAATATCAGGTACGTAAGTATCCCAAGATACAGATCTTAGTTACGAGTATACAAGTATAATAAGTATCCTTAAGTCTATAAGTTCAAGTGAACGTTATTCGGGTATGGGATATTACGTACTTATGTTAAGTTAAATATACTTATACGAGTTACTTTATAGTATCTGTATTTTCCACTAAGTTTTTAAAGCCTATCGTGGTGGGTGGACATCACCACAGTTGTTGATCTTAGGTGCAGAGCTTTACGCAGCTGTTGATCGAGAGCGCTCAGTCATATTTATCTTGATCTTGGGCATCAATCGCGCAGCAGCTGGACAGCCTTACAGTTAAATCTGAAGGCCCGCATAAATTGAAAGTAATATATTCTCATTTTCTCTACTTTGACCCCAGTGTAAATGTATAAAAAGTTCAATCGGAAAGTTAAGGTTCATAGATACATATACAATCTATGATAGTAATATATAAGTATAGTCGAGTTACGACTAAAGTCGTAATTCGACTTTAGATTAGAATACGACGTAAAAGTCGTAATGTGGAGGAGAAACCCGTTGTTAATACTCGTATCCTAGTAATCGAGAATACGAGTTTTGAGATAATCTCATTGATCAGATTAAGAATCAGTATTAATAGAGTTAAATAATGAATTAATTAAACGAAGTCGAGGTTGTCGTGGATTAAAGTTACGACTTAAGATCAAACACGACTTTTAATGAGATGATCGAGAGAGAAATGTAAATAATGTCGTACCGGATAGATTAAGATTACGAAATGAATTGGGATACGTCGGTATTAATTAAGAGTCGACCTTAAATTCAAGGAATGGAGTTCAGAATTGGAGAGGCTCAACTTGAAAAGTAAAGCCGTCGAGGTTGGTCAGGCTCGAGGGTTAAGACGGTGAGGACTGTCGTTGAAGGAGCTATATACAGTCAGGATTATGCTAATTAAGCTAATATCAGTGTATATGAAACATAACTAGTAAATACTATGTTAGTTGAATTGAACTTGATTAATTTGATGGAACTGAACTACTGGTTAAACTAACAAGAGTCGAAATTGTCGAGTGTTAAAGGTAAAAATTCGAGAGAAAAGTAGGGTTTGAAGGACGACGACGAGGTGGTGAGATATTTAGTTAGAGTATCTAACTAAGAACTAAAGTCATTATTTTGATGTGTTTTATTGAATTATGATTGATCATTAATGGAATTAAATCATTCTGTAGTTAACAAGAGTCAAAACCTGTCGTGGGTCCGTCCTTGTAGTGAACTGTCGAAGTGAGTCGACTCTAAGGACGAGTCGGTGAGGTAAGCCGGTTGTGAAGTTTCGACAGTCGAGTTGGTCGTCCTTAAGGTGTGTATTCATAGTAGAGATTCCGGTAATCAAACTGATCTTCGTTGATGATTGGTTTGAATGGAAAGAAATCCATGAGATGGTCCAACGAGATGTGAGGTTGTCGTCTTTAAGACGAGCCTAGTTCAAGAGGAGTAGTCGGGCATTTGGTGGTCCGACCTAACTTCCGAAGGGGTTTCAGACGAAGTCAAAGTCGTCGTTGTCATTAAGGGAAAGAGAATGAACAAACGATGCATATCTTTCTCTCCTTTCTCTTCACTTTTCCCGACACCCCTATTCAGAGTCTCTATACCTGTCTACATTCAACTGTCCCTAATTCACTATTCTGGTCTTTTTACGTCAAATCGGGGACCTTTAACGTTTTCACGTAACGTCAGATTGTCAAGTGTCTAGTCAGGGACGTCCAAGCGTTAGGTCAGGGACGTCCAAGCGTCAAACCAGGGACGTGATTGTTCTTGAACCGTCGTAGTTAAACTCTGGCAAAACGTGCAGATCAAGCGAAGCTTGTGCAGATTACCGAAGGTTTACTACGATTATTTGGGAATGTTCGATAGTTAAATTAAACCTTCGTAAATTAAAAGTTAAAACATAATTAAACTAGTAAAACTGGTTTATCTGATTTTTAAAGTCGAAATCTCATCGTTATCGTTAACCTCCAGAAATCGGTGAAGCTAAGGTAAGCACAGATAAGAGGATGAAGGTTTTGTACAGTTAACGATAAGAGTTCGATGATTAATTCAAATCTTTGTGAATTAAAGGTAAAATCGTAATAACGCTGGTGAAACTAGTGTTAATCGAGCTCTATTTAAAAGTTACGTAATGTTATGTGTGTACTAGGGATTTCGACTAGTTTGTTCAGCAGCTAGGAACCGTTACCTATGAACAAGAACTAGCACTGAAACAATTCAAGTGCTATTAGGTGTGTTTCCGCTTCGCTAGGCAGGAAGAAGGACTGCTTGTTTTGACCACGAGGGGTTCCGCTCTGCGAGCCCGCTTATTTCGGGAACAGGTTGTTTAGAACGTTGACACGGGAGTCGAGGGAGTCGAGACGGCCACGGTAGGGTATCCCACGGAAACTCTAACCCCATCAGGGTCCCTGCTCTAGATGGTGTTTGAGTTAGAGGGATTGTCCTCCGTATGGGCCATCGAGTCGACCTTTGTGTAGGACCTTGAGGGCGTGGTGGCCCTATAGGAGCTAGGATCCCCACAGTAGGAGCGGGGAGTTGTGTTGTGATCAGTTTATCCGATGTGTCGGAGACGGAGCTCTGCTCGACTAGCAGTAGCGTTTGTCGCTTGTGACCGTAGGTGTTTTATGGTGGAGCCAGACGGGTCCAAGAGATTTTGATTGGCACGCTAAGAACGTTAGTTAGCACCGTATTATGAACCAGTTGGTTAGGTATGGGTTCTGGTGTAGTTTTAGAGGGTCGAACGCGTTTCGATCGTTTAGATATCCGTACTAGGTTACAGGATGGGCTTATCCCGTTGACCCCGATATGAGAGATTATAGGTTTTACACCAGCCCATGTTGTTGTACAGGGCATACGTTGTTTCTTTGGTTGCCCTACAGTACGTTGAGCTGTTTGTCGGCTAGATACTTACTTACGCTACGTGGCCATAGTTTATTTCGTGCTTGAGATTACGGTAGTTCATTTTACTATGGACGTTGGTGTAGGAGCCGACGACGGCGGAGGAGCCAGACTCGCTGCATGTACGTGGGTGAGCCCCGGACAGCTCTAGGGAGCGGTACCGCGACCTGCCCACCGGCGGGTCCGACCATGACACAGCTACCTCAAGGGACCGACCGCCGACCATCTCGGCCACGGCTACGTCAGCTGCCACGGCCACTTCTAGGGGAGCCCGTGAGCCAGGCTTCACCGGGAGGACCGGTGTGACCTTTGTGGAGGGAGGGGCGACGCCCGTGACGCCACCTTACACCCCCGGTGGTGTCTAGTACGTGACCCCTCTAGCTGCAGCCAGTCTTGGAGGAGCCACTCAGCGGCTCGGTGCGGGTGCGAGGACCGAGGAGCTTACGAAGCCGCCGGAGGATCTCACGCAGACCGAGCGTGGGAGTCGGCGTCCGGAGAACCGGAAGGGAGACAGGGATCGGAGAGCGACGAGGACTTGGAGACAGCGCGGCGAGAGGTGCTACTCGCGCGCTAGGTGGTGGAGGGCCATCCAAACCTCCAATCTCCTAACGTGTTTGGCCTTCTAGCTGCCAGTGTTGGGAGCGAGCTTCTACGCCCGGAACAGGAGCAGCAGGGAGTGCTGTTTTCCGTGCGTTACGTCTTCGGCTCTTTTGAGGGAGAGCATGAGCCGATGCCAGGCCAGCGGAACCGCGTTCAACGCGTCTAGGACGAGATAGAAGGTGAACTGCGACCAGCCCTTCATTACCCGGTTTTCTTCGAGGAACTTGGAGCAGGTTCACTATCAGCGGTTCAGTCACGACCCCACGAAGACTTTTATGTTGGTGGTCGCCATCCGGAGCGGCAGGTTCACCACTCACCGCTCGGTTTGAGCTAGGGAGAGGAGGTGCTTCCACAGCGCCTTCTCGAAGAGGTATACGTAGTTGGTGAAGAGGTGCTAGGTCACCAGGTGAAAGAGCGGCAACTTCTGAGCCCCCGACGTGGAGGACTTGAGCAACTCCGCGAGGTAGTCAAACAGAGCGAAGCGGGGGAGTTGGTTTCATCCCTTACGACGAGGTTGGCCCCCGGAGACGTGTCCACCACGATGGTTTTGGAGGAGGACCCCACGCCGGCGTTCGCGGCGTGCGCTTCTTGACCCGCGCCCCCTGCCGCGAGAGCTACGTTGCAGGTATTGACCACGACCGCCACATCCCCGGACTCAGAGGGATCTTCGACGGCGGACGACATCCTCGTTCAGGAGGTCTGCGAAGTAGGCGCGGAGGATAGCCGCGCGGCGGAGCCAGATGACAGCCCGGCGGAGGCGGACGACTCACTGGTTTAGTCACTCCCGGCGTTCGACCGGGGAGTTGAGTGCCTGGAGTGACCTAGGCCTCCATCGCCTCCAGAGCTGGAGGAGCTTCAAACGGCGTAACAGGCGGGGTCGTCTAACCCTCGCTCATTAGCCGTAGCAGTGATGTTGTAGTATTTTCGCATTCAATCTTTATGAGTGCGATAGTGTAGGGGCGAGTTTTCTGTTTGGGGTTTAGTACGTTTTCATTTCTTCACAAGGTGTGATGATTGAGGGCTACAATGCAACAGCCGGCAGTTGCATTGCGAGGCGCTTCAATCCTCAGTTTGTGAGGCTAGTTGAGATTGAAAATCTCAATAGTATTATGGGTTAGTACTATGAAAGCAAGTGTTCAGCTTATCTGGGGCAGAGAGTGCTCGGATAAAGGATATCAGGTTGGCCGGATTCCAGACGATCCAGGGGATTCTGAGTTGGGATCCGAGACTATGGTTTAATTAAATAGTGCGGGGCCCTGGGACGCCTTCGGGCGGGTCACGCATGGGTCTGGGCGGTATGCAGATTTTGTATATTCCGCAGATTTTTGTTGTTATTATTTTCGTTATTATTTTCTGTAGATCCTCATAGACACTGCGGGGCTGAAGGGTCCCCCAGTGGGTAGGATCCTGATGAGGGCAGGATCGTGCGAATTGAGAGAATTGGAGAACCCAGAACGGTGGTGGGTTTTACGAATTCGGCCCAATTCTCAAAATCGGGATAATATAAAGTATATATCCTGATAGACCCCAGAGTGTTAGAGGGGAGGAAATTCGGGACTGCAGGAGCAGTCCGAGTCTGAGTGTTCATGGTCCGCTACACTCTGAGCAGAGCGATCGGGCAGTAGGTCTGGGACCGAGTCGGCTCTGAGTAGAGTGTGAAGGCCGACCATTAACCGAGACTATGGTAGACACTGCGGGTTAGCTAGCTGACACCAGAGTATAGTAGTTTACCATTTTGAGTTCATGTGAGACATTTTGATGTACAGAGACATGTAAATGAATGTATTATAAAGCATGTAAATAGCTAAATATTTCAGTTATCCAGTTCAGTTTGAAAGTTTTAAATTACAGTGAATTTTCAGTATAGCTAGCTTACTATCACTTGTGTTTGTTGCTTGCCCTCGTGCAAGCCATGTATATTGAAATGTTATCATGGGAACTGTTTATTTCTTTATACATGTACTCGTTGTTGTTGAGCCTTGGGCGGACAAAGGGGGTTCTGTCTGTTCGGCGTCTGTGTACGGGCCCGGATCGACCAAATTGGCGACCGCGGGACGTGACACCCCACCTTTTGGTGATGCCGCGATGCTAGGATTCTAATTTCGTAATTTTTGGACGTTGCTTCTGCCCGTCTCAGCGCAAACGAAGCGAAAACGATCCTTTTCTTCAATAACTCGCCACACTACCGTAGGGACTTCGATTCAAGTTGTCCACAATGTCGGTTTTACCTTTAATTGAAGTTATATGGGGTCAATTTAACTATAAACCTCATATTTATGAAAACCCCAATTTCAACCCTAGGGTTTCCATAGCATGAACAACATGGTTTTGCATGAGATTCCAAGATCTCTCCTAGGTTTCCTTTCATGTAAGAGGATCAGAACCAAGTGTTCTAAGAGATCAAAGCCAAACCCTAACAATCTACCATAAGAGGGCAAGAGGCTTACCTCAACCAAGCTCTTTCTCCAAGCTAAGGAAGAAGAAGAAGATGAAGATCCACTTTCAAGCTCCAAAATCTCCTCCAAATCCTCCTCCAATCTCCTCCAATCCACCTTGGGAGAGAGTTTCTAGAGAGAGAGAAGGAGAAAAATAAGAGGAGAGGGTGTTCTTTGGCTGTGAATCGGAGAGGAGAGAGTATGGGGCTTATATAAGCTATCACAATTGCAAACAAGCCCTCATTCTTTTCTTATTTACAGCAAACCAACACTGTTGTTCGTGGCGCTGAGTACCGGTACGCGGGTTCATGTCATCGGTACGCCCCTATTCAACAGCCCAAACCCGAGAGATGCTATCCTCGGTTTGTTGCGGAGTACCGATACTGCCCTGATGCCGTACAGGTACGCAGCCACACAATGGCCAAACCCGAGAGCAAGCCTCTCGGGTTGCTTGCCTGGTACCACCCAGGCCATCACCGGTACGCAGTGTTCAGGCAGCAGTTTTTGGCAGTGCTCACTTCTATTTCGCTCCGAGCAATACTAAAACTCGTTAATTTTTTCTGGGACTCAACTTTGACCCTTCCGACATTGTTGAAATGTCGTATGGACCATATCCAACCATCTCTCTCGCCACGCTTTGGTCATTTTTGTAATATACTGAAACTTCGGTAGAGTATATCATACTTTAGCCAAATTGACTAAAGTGTCCGAAAGAAATAGTTGGACAAAGTCCATTTAACATTCCAACAAGATTAGAAGGGTTAAAGTTGCGTTCCAAATGAGTTAGAAAGGTTTTAGCATTGCTCGGCGCGAATTGGAGTCGAAACGGTGCAAAACTCAAGTCTGGAGCTTTTGTCACCGATAATGCATTGACCTTGTACCAGTACCATGCATGAGACCGAGAGAAGCAGCTCTCGGGTTTGAGTAAAAAAGACTGTTGAACCGGTGACACTCCTGGTGTGTACTGGTTCCAAGTGTATTACCTGAGAGAGGCAGCTCTCGGGTTAGCCTCTGCGTAATTGTGTAACCGGTGATAGAAATACCTTGTACCAGTACGCAGTGCCCTTCGCAGCAGGATGAGGTCTGCTGCAAATAAAAAGAAATGGGGGGCCTAACTGCTATTGTAGCAACCTATATAAGACCCCAACCCATTTTTTCTCTTATTCCCAGCTGAGAACCCACTCCTCTCTCATTTCTTTCCCCCTCTCTCTCTAGAAGCTCACTACCAAGGTGGGTTAGAGGTGGATTTGGAGGAGATCAAGTGGAGATTGACCTTGGAGAGCTAGTGGGCTAAGGTGAGGTTTTTTGTAAGAACTAGGTTAGGGCTTGGTTTTATACCCTAGATCTTTGGTTTTGATCTTCTTACAAGTGTAGAAACCTTGTAAAGGCCATGGAACACATGAAAACCATATTTTCTTCATGTGCTCTCATGGTGGATTTCTAGGGTTCGGTTTATATGCCCTAGGGATGGTTTGAATGACCTAGAAATGGTTCTAGATGAGTTCCTAGAGGTTCAACAAACTTGCTTTTGCTTGTTTTAGAGATCAAACCAAGGTATTGGGCAAATGGCATTATTAGGGCACCAAAATTGGGGCTTTTGCCCTAGGTTGGTTTTGAGGCAAATTGACCTTGTAGAAACCAAATTGGTTGTCACGCCTCAATCCCCGCCAATTTGGTCGAGTTCGGGTCATGTCAACAGACGCCGAACGGACAGAGTCTCCCCTGTCCGCCCAAGGCTCTAAAACATGTATAATAAGCAATCAACGAGATTAGCAATCAACGATATTAGGATTTATACAAGGCTTGCACGAAGGCAAGCAACAATATATAATAAGCAATCAACGAGATTAGGATTTATACAAGGCTTGCACGAAGGCAAGCAACAATGGAAGCGAAAGCTATAAGCTAATACATTCAACCATACATAATACTTGATTGCTTTTGCACCAAATAAAAGTAAACCGAACTATTACATTTCTTGCTTTCATTCATAATTCTTACATTTAGCCATTCACCAAATTACATAATTGTTATCAACTTTACAACTTTCTAAATCAACAAAAGAAGTTGATACATGTAAACCAAAAAGGGGAAATGACTACAAAATGTGAAATAGTCCCGGTGGCGGCTATCTATGGCGCTAAACCATTGCCACGGTCCTCCGCCACCCCGCTCGCACTGGGACCTGTAGGGTTAGTAGTGTGAGAACTATAACGAAATTCCCAGTGGGTTCGGCATCCGACCTTGCCGACTTACCCACTAGGTCTATCCAGGCATAAGTATTTCAAGGAAAGAAAAGTAACCGGTTCTAATGCATCTAATACTATGCCTGCAAAAGAATGTCAGTGGATATAGATAATCAACAATATATAGTATGCATGCATGCATGTTCTTTATCATTACTTTATCTTTCTATACCCAATCTTACCGGTTAACTTTGTTAACCCCAAAAGCTCACCATTCCATCTCCCGTCTACTACAGGAGGCTTTAAGCACAACCACCCGAGGGATCGTTGACGGGGTACTTCCCCGTTGGTGTCTACACTTCGAAGTACACCGCTTGAGGGGGAGCGACCTCCCTCAAGCCTAAGTCCATGTGAGCCTCGATCCAATCCTCAAGTTGAGGATACATAACCACTAGTCATAATGCCAATGTCTTGATAGGTTCTTACCTATTGTTCAAGTCATGTTCTATATTGTTCTTGTCTCATTACCCTTATTGTTAAACCTTGTATAACAATTTCATTCTCATGGCCAATCATGTCTCTATTGTCATTGTCACCCTTGTTTACTACAATCAAGATCCAAGTCTTGCATTCATACATCTCTCGGGTTCAATCATACATGTCCATTTCGGTTCTTGTTCAATCACTATGTTCATCTACATTAGAAGCATAATATTGAAACTCTAACCTCTAGTCACATGTAAGATTACCCTACTATGCATGAATGGCTATATACAATATGCTCAACAAGAGTGAAATAGACATAGAAGGGAATCCAACGATTCCGGCACGCACCCCCCACCTTGAGTGGTAGTAGATGAAGAATATGGAGACTCCCGAACGTTACGAACGCCGAATCCGCGTCCTATAGTCAAAATAGTGCCAAATTAGGCCCCTTTATACATGAACTATTCTTAAACATTTCGTAACGTTAAACGGAATTGTCCCACGCGTCGAGGACACCGCCAATTAGATTTCTACGAGGTCAATTCGTCCCCGAAAAATCCTAGGGCAAAAGCCCCAAATTTGAGCCCTAACAATGTCATTTTGGCACTTCTCCTAGATTGATCTCAACCCTAAGCAAATAATAGCTTAGAATCACCTAGGAAGCATTTTAATAAAGTTCCCAAGCCTATGGAACCATCCCTAGTGCATCTATGGTGAACCCTAACCATCCACCATGAGAGCACTTGAGCTCTCATGGGTTCCATGGAGTTCAAGGCTTATAGAGGGTTCCTAAAGCTAGAAACAACTCAAAACTCCAAAACTTAGGGATCAAAACCAAACCCTAGACTCATTTGTGCAAATACCTTACCTTAGCCCAAAGCTCCTCCAAGTCCTTCTTGTAGGAGAGCTTGCTAGACCCTCCAAAGCCACCACAATCCACTTCTCCTTGCTTCTTCTCCTTTTTCTCCACGAAACCCTAGAGTTCTAGAGAAAGAGAAGAGAGAAAATGAAAGGAAGGTGATAATGGGCTGTGGGAAAAAGAGGGCTAAGCATATAACATGTTGCAACAATAGCAACTAAACCCCTC
This sequence comes from Ananas comosus, assembly GCF_001540865.1. Classification (NCBI taxonomy): domain Eukaryota; kingdom Viridiplantae; phylum Streptophyta; class Magnoliopsida; order Poales; family Bromeliaceae; genus Ananas; species Ananas comosus. The sequence continues at coordinate 40,573 of NW_017893455.1, forward strand.
AACTCCCAACAATTACATCAGCCCATACTGGGCAATTTTCACAGTCGGGGACCGGTCCCCCCGACAAGGGACCGGTTCCCGAACGTTGGGTTTCCAGGACTAAGCCGAATTTCGGGATTTTTGGCTGGCTGCGCAGTGAGGGACCGGTCTCTCCTTCAGGGACCGGTCTCCGGAGGATTGGTCTCACTGCCAGGGACTGGTTGCCTCAGGATTCCTGGCAGGCTACGCGCACGGGGACCGGTCTCTCCTTCAGGGACCGGTCCCCGAGAGCACAAAATCTGGGACTTAGCCAGATTTTGGAATTTCACTCTCTCGAGTCCCTTTCCACTATATATAGGCTCCAATGCACTTAGGGCCCATACCAACTCGTTCCACTCCGCGCTCCGCTCGTTTCGACGGAACTAGGCATGATTTACGAGGGATGTGGTATGCTACATTGGGAGTATTTCTAACTAGAATATGAACTCGGTTCGGTGATCCGACGAGTCTATGTTAAGTTAAGGGATAAAAACCTAATTTGGCTTCGTTTTGTCGCAGGCGAGAGGATAGGCACCCAAAAATCCTAAGAATTGAACCGTAGCACCCTTACAACCATACAAGGTGGGTGGTGCTTTCCGAAATCATTGAATTTTCTTTTATAAAGTGTTATTTTTTAGCATGTATATGTATAGTATCTTCATGCATTGTAGGGTTGATTCAAGATATATTATTTGCATGCTTGTAGTATAAAGATGCATATGAGAATGTTGAACAAAGTGAAAACCCTATGTATGCAAGAATAATGACAAAGACCTAGATGAGGTAAAGAACAAAATGACATTATGACATATGGATTGTGTGGCGTTAGTAAAGACTATGAATGCTAGAGTTGGACTCTTAGAGGGTGGCATTAATAAGTATATTGAATACTAGAGATGAACTCCTAGAGAGTGGCAAGAACACTTAGTGTGTGGCATCAAGAAAGTTAAAGAATGCAAGTAAAGTGAGATAGTTGATATTATGACATAACAACCTTAAAGTTAAGGGTCATATGAGCATAGCATCCTTATAGTAAAGAATTGGATTGAAGTTGGTATCCTTAAAGTTAAGGATTGATCATACTCGCTTATAGTCTTGGCTCGGAGGGTGGTAGCTCCCCCTCGAGAGATGAGCTCCGGAGTTGTCATCACTGAAAAGGTGTTTGCCCCAGAAGACGGTCCCATCGGGAGGAAGCTTAGGGCCTGATACTAGGGATTTGGTTCGTGAGTCTATTGGTCCCGTCGGGATGAAGCTTAAGGCCCGATAGTAGGGACTTGGTTGGTGATTCTATTGGTCCCGTCGGGAGAAAGCTTAGGGCCCGATAGTAGGGACTTGGATTGGTAAGTTGTTGGTTGAGGCGAAACCTACGGGTCAGCCAAAAGGACCGAAAATTGGAAAGTAATCTTGCATTCATCATGAGCATTTTATTAAGCATAATCATTGATTATATTGTTCGGGCATATTAGCTGCATTTGTTAGCTGGTTACTATCTATCTATCTTTCTATTATGCCTGATTTAGACCTAGTGGAAAACTCGGCGAGGTCGGCGGCCGAACCCACTAGGAACTTTGTTGTAGTTCTTATCCCACTATTTTTACAGAGCCGGGACCGAGTGAGCCCGCCGACGATCGCGGTAAAAGTATCGCGCCATAGACAGGGACCATTTGGTTACATTTTGGTTTAGTTGCTTACCCTTTATATATCATCTTTTGTACTTTGATAATGATTATAGATGTTTAAATGAATGATGTAAAGGAACTTATGTTAAATTCAAAAGGGTTATATTTTGGGATATCATGTGATGTATCCAGTGAAGAAATGATGAAGAGAATGTAAATGTAATTTTGTAATTGAATGCATGCATGTGGTTAAAAGTTAATCATATTACTTGTATGTTGTTTAGTTTATTACTTTCACTGTGGCTATTGCTTGCCCTTGTGCAAGCTAATTATGTATGCTTCCACATGTGCAAATTCCTCTACTCGATTTGTACTTATTGTTGAGCATTGGGTGGACAGGGGTGGTGCTGTTCATTCGGCGTCTGTTCGACGTGCTTGAACTGACCAAATAGGATCGGTCGCGGGGCGTGACAGATATAATGGTATCAGAGCCTAAAAGTGAAAGTATATGATGGACCTAGAGATCCTTAGGAATGAAAAACCTTAAGGATCTAGGAAACGTGAGTGACGTAAAATCAAAGTATAGCGAAAGCTTTATGATTGGGTTGATGCTAATAAGTCTCTAATGTGCTTAGGGGCTAATCCAAGTTGATATTTGTTTTCTATTCCTTGTGTTGTGATTGGCGGCCGACGACATAATGCATTGGAAGGAAAATAAATATACTTGTTTGCTTTCGCCGAATTGGGTATTTTTGAGTAATGTTGGTCATATAGCTAATGTAAATTGCTTCATTTCAGGAAGCAATGCCTCGTGGACGACCCCGAACGAGGTCTAGGCTTGAGGAACCGAGTGCGGCTCCTGCGCAACCCGGAGCGAGTGGCGACGGGGAGCTTCGGGAGCAAATAGCCGCGCTTATTGGAGTAGTGCGGCAGCAAGCAGAGTCTATGCAACGCCAAGGTGAGCAAATTCGAAGGCTTCAAGAGGCCTTAGAGCGGCAACAGGCGACGACGGCGCAAGTGGGCGCCGAGCATCCTGCGCCCCCTGCAGTGGTGCCGAGTGCAGCCGAGGGAGTGGCGGCGGCGGCGGAGCTAGTCGCGGCTGTGCCAGTCACGGCGGTGCCGGTCGGATCGGGAACCTCAAATCCCGATAGTGCGGCGGTAGAGGCGGAGCGGGAGCGTGCGCTTGCGGCTCTTGTTATATTCAGAAGTTTAGCCTACCTATGTTTGACGGGAAAAAAGTGGAGCCGACGATGGTGGAGTCGTGGATCGACGCCATGGAGACGCTCTTCAAGGATATTTACACCTTGGAGAAGGACAAGATGCATCTCGCCACCCATTGCCTAGACAAAGCGGCAAAGGTGTGGTGGAAGCGCGTGAAGCGGGATGGGCTTTCTGACCTTCCGCCTATATTGTGGGAGGAGTTCAAAAGGGCGATGTTTGCGAACTACTTTCCCGACACGATGAAGCGGAAGCTATAAGAAAAATTCCGCAAGTTGAGGCAAGGAGATCGCTCGATGGCGGATTACGAGCAGGAGTTCTCCCACATCATTGATTGCGTCCCGGATGTTATTCGAGATGACCGGGACCGGGCCAACTGGTTCTTGCGAGGACTTAGGCCGAGGATCTATGAAGTCGTGCAAATCCTCAAGCTTACGACCTTTGCGGAGGTCTTTGATCGAGCTTTGTGGGCGGAGCATGGCAATGCCTACGCCCGAGAGGAGCGCGAGTCTATGGCGGAGTCGAGAGATAAAGAAAAGAAGCAGGCGGCAGGTGGTGCCGGGCGCCGGCCGAATATAAAGAAACCCCCTCGGTATCCCTGATAGCAATCAAAGAATTGGAGGCCTTCCCGATGCGTTATTTGCGGCGGTGAGCATTGACCGTCGGCTTGTCAGCAATGCGAGGGAAAGTGCTACAGGTGTGGCCAAGCGGGGCATAAGGCCCGGGAGTGCCCGAGTGGGGCATCGTCTGTTAAGGATTTTTCTAGGTTGGCGAATTTCGTAAAGTCGAATGGAGTCTTGAAGAGTTAAACACGAAGTTTTTGGAAAAGAAGATTCATTTGAAGCTTAAGGACTCATTCGAAAAACTCAACACCACAGGTATGAAGTATCGATCATTTGTGGTGATGTTAACTGTTCAAAATATGTTAGAAGACTTAGATTGCATTGATAAGTTCATTATGGGCTTTTCAGTACTCAGGGACCGGTCCCTGAGATGAGAGACCGGTCCCCGAGGGTCCTCTCTGCGTGAAATGTTGAGGCAACCGGTCCCTGGAAAGTGAGACCGGTTCCCGAACGATGGATTTTCTATCACGCAGCGAGAGACCGGTCTCTGGAATGAGAGACCGGTTCCCGAAGCCTGTGTTTTCAGGCACGCAACGAGGGACCTGTCTCCCACTCGAGGAACCGGTCTCCCAAAGTGTAGCACACTGGACCTTTGCAAATTGCGAGGTTCGAGTGCTCGATTTGTATTCCGAACTTTTCCACACTTGGTGGAGGGCCGTCTGATGGTATACCGGCCTAGAAGTTGATCTTCGAGAGTTTTGGCAGAGTCCTGAGGAGTTTTACTTCGCTGATAGGAGAGACGTCCCCAGTGAAACAATGTTTACGCGCTCGGGAGCACGTCCTTGCAGTCGAGACGGCCTTGACGCTCTGCGCGGGAGAGACTGTCCCCTGGCAGAGAACCGGTTCTTCGAACGTTGGATTTTCGGGGGCAGGCTGAGAACGTCGCAGTCGTGGGAGACGGTCCCTCTGCTTCGAAAACTGCCTCAGACCGGCGCTGATGTAAATTGAGTTTTTTGATGGACCGCTAAAGTGAATTTTGTTGGCTTTTAAAGCCTATTTGGCCATTTTTCTATCTACCTCTTCTCTCCTCATTTCTTCCCTTCCCACCTATTCTAGAGAGAGAAGGAGAGAGGGAGAAGAGGAAGAAGAAGAAGAAGAGGAGAAGGAGCTTGCTTGGAGGCTTTGGAGCATCATCTTCTTCCCCATTTTCTCACCTTGGTGGCTTCGAGCTTGCGGTTGGAGCTTTGTGGAGGATCCAACTTCAACCGTACTTGGTTTTGAGCTTGGATTGAAGCTCCTCTTGAGGTTGGTAGCATGTAATCCCTACTTGATACATGTTTTTCTAGGTTTTACTAGATGAAACCCTAGATTGGGATCCTAGGGTTAGATTTGGGGCTTTTTGATTTGGGGGGCTTTGAAACCTTTTTGATGGGTTTGGAACCTTTATATAGGTTAGATTGGAAGACCCCTACCTTCCATTTGAAGATTAAGAAAGGGTTTTTCACTTGAGGTAAGTTTTCTCCAACCCTAGCTTGAGAAGCTTAATGATTGAGCTATTTGCTCTTCGTTTCGTTTGGGTGACCCTATTTTTGATGTTTCTAGGGTACTAGGAAGCTTGTGGATACCTTCGTTCGGCGAAACGAAGAAGTCGATTTTGGTGGGTTTGACTTCATGAAAATGGGGCAAAATGGCCCCTATGCCTTCTAAACTTTTTGTAAAGTATTTTTGAATGCAAATTCATGCTAAACATGATTTATATGAATTTTAGAACACTTAACATGCATGCCTCATGTATCGTAAAATTTGTACTCCATATAGTAGAGCTATATGTGTAGATTGCATGCATTGTGGATAGTGCATGGTTTTGCAAGTTGAGAACATGTCTCCATGCTGGAATTGAGTGAACTATGCATCATGAACATATTAATGCCATGCTTGGGACTCGTTGAACAAAAGTGTCATGACAGGGCACTTGGAATTAGTAAACTATGAAAATGCAACTTAGAGATATGATGATAGGCCATTGTACATCTGCTATATATTCCATGTTAGAGACATGATGACATAGAGATAGGCCTTTGGGACATTCGATACATTCCATGTTATTAGACATGAGGACTTGGTACTTGTGACAGATCGTTTGACTACTTGCCATTGTGCTCATTCGCACATGCTTGTGAGGGTCGCTCCCTACAAGCCGGCACTCCGGAGATAGCCATCACGATTCATATTCGCCGTGCGGGATTGGGCGCTGAAGTGGATTGCCGCGGGACATGCTCATTCCTAGGGTGGGGATGATGACTACCACCGGGCCATTAGGCTCGGCACCGGCCAGACAGCCTACGGGTGGGTCTTAGGGCCATAGACAGCCTTCGGGTGGGTCTCTTCAGATTTGACTTGAGTATTCATTATGACATGTGGACAGATGATGACGTAGTGTACTACTTGGACATTGACTAGAATAGTAAACAACAGAACTTTACTATTTCGCATGGTGAACATTATGATAGTTGGAGACTTTTACTTCATGCATAGTTGCTTCATACTTATGCTAAGTATGCTAAGAAGAGATATCATGTTGTAGTAAGTTATATTCTTATATACTTACCTTTCGCTTTTCTACTGTTATTGTCATTGACATCTTTTGTAGTTTTGGGCCTCGTGGTGCATTCACTGAAGTCAATAATTGCCCACTGGGAACTATTTTTAATAGTTCTCACGCCCCTGTTTTATGGTTTACTTTTCAGAGCCTTCGGCACCGGCGGAGGCACGGGATCGCGGCAAGGGGATCGCTTAGTTAGCTAGCGAGGAGCGGTACTTTGCCTAGGTGGTTTACTCTTTCTTTTTGTAGTTGAGAGAGTGAGAGGTTTTTGTATTCATGTATAGAGACCACCTGAGTATCTACCTATAGCACTTGTATCTGGGATTTTCTTGTATCACTTTATGTTTTATTTAGTGGATTTACAGTTTTATCCTTATTCCTTGTTGTAGCATTTAGACATTTATTATGCTCTGATACTCCTAGATGTCTTTTATTATTGCTTTTATTATCGTTGTTTTTAGACGCCTTATATGTTTTAGACGTATGGCGGGTTTGGGCACGCGCCGGGCGGGCTTCCGCTTGGTCCCGGGGCGTGACACAAAGACAGGTCTCCTCGAGAGGACCGGTCCCTGAGGATGACGTCAGTTTTTAAAATTGTATTTATGCAATCCTAGTCTACTTCTATGTCTTCTAAACCTATAAATATGATATGAGGATACCCATAGTATGTATGCTTTGAGAGATAATGTTTTAGAAACTCAAAAACCTTGATTTGGAGCTTTTGATCTATGTTTTAAGTCTCAAGTTCTTAGATCATTGATTTGATTCTTTGAGTCCAATTCACGAATTCCTTGAGGATCAAATCGATGAGGTTCTAAGAAGGGTTTCTCCTCATATCATATGTGCTTCCTAAGTGTTTCAATCACCACAAATTGTGATCTCAACGAGCTTCGGATGGAGTGGATGCACATGGATCGTGTGTGAAGGCCGTGGATCCGGTGGGCGTTTCGCGGAGTCGAGGCGTGGTTGCTGCAAGGACTTGCGGCGTGATCGGTTGGAGGATTCCAAGCGATCGAGGACCGGCAAAGACAATCTACATTAAGGATTCGGTAAATTGAGTCGTGTATTTTCATTAAATCACTTTTACTCAAGTTTTCTTAGTGGATTTTCTTTGCGTGATCGGTCCCGTGGGTTTTTCTCTCCGGATTGGAGTTTTCCCACGTTAAAATCTTGGTGTGTTGATTTTATTTTCCGCATTCTCTTTTTATTTGCATCGAGTTTATTTATTTTTGCCGTTTAGTCTAGGTGTTATTTACCTTTTAGATCCTTGGGATCCATATCTTTCAAGTGGTATCAGAACGGGTATAGGTTGTAAACTATGGCCGAGGAAGGTAACATTAATCGACCCCCTCTCTTTGATGGCACTAATTACGCTTATTGGAAAGTTCGAATGAGAGCGTTCCTTATTGCCATTGACGAGAGGGTTTGGCAAGCTATTGAATTCGGATGGAAACATTCTACTGAAGTAGTCGATAATGTTACGGGTCCCAAACCTAGAAATAAATGGACGAAAAAGGAAAATGAACTATCTTCGTTCAATGGGAAGGGTATCAATGCTTTGTTCAATGCTTTGAATCAAACCGAATTTTCTCCAGTTTCGACGTGTGAAACCGCCAAAGAAATTTGGGACACTTTACAAATCACTCATGAGCGTACAAGCTTGGTAAAAGTTCAAAAATTACAAATGTTAACTAGTCGTTTTGATTCTATTCATATGGAAGAGAACAAAACCTTTACCGAGTATTATACTCGTCTTCAAGATATTGTCAATACTTGTGCAAATTTGGGTGAAAAAATTTCTGAACAAAAAATTATTCAAAAGATTTTGAGAACTCTTCCCAAACGATTTCGTCCCAAGGTTGCAGCCATAGAAACGGTAAAACATCTGGATGAACTAAAAGTTGACGAGTTAGTTGGTGCTCCTTAAACGTATGAAATAACTTTTCCTTCTAATTCATCTTCTTCCAAGTTGTCTTCTAAAGCTTCAGGTATGGCACTAAAATCAACGAAATGAGGCAACGTGGATTCTTCATCGGATTCGGACTCTGACGTAACTTTGGAAGAGTTTGAGAAACAAATGGTACTTTTGACGAAGAAGTTTCGTCGGAATTTTAGAAAGAAGTTTCCTTCCAAATCAAGTCCCTCTAAGCCAAGCAAATCAAAAGGGAGTTCTTCTTCTTCCTCTTCAAAGTTTAAAAAATCGAAAAACTTTCAAAAGGATTCTACAAAAGAGAAGAAAAGTAGTGAAGGTCAAATTCAATATTATAAGTGTAGAGGATTTGGTCATATTGTATCGGATTGTCCAAATAAAAAGTCATTGAAAAAGAAAGCGATGCAATCCATTACTTGGGATGAATCTTCTTCTGACGAATCGTCCTCAAGTGATAATGACGTTAATGCCACTACACTTATTGCACATGATTCTACTTTTGTGTGTTTAGCATCCACTGACTTAATCTCTATGTCTCCTTTGCATGAAAGATCTTCTTCGGAGAACTCAACGGATGAAGAGTCGGAAGAAGACGATATGGCCACCGCATATCACCAACTTATTGTTGAATCAAAGAAAGTGGCAAAACACAACAAGAAGTTGCGGCGAAGATTGTATGATTTGAATCAAGATAATACAAGATTAGAGTCATTGACAAAATGTCTGGAGTAAGAAAAGGACAATTTGACCAAGTCATACAACTCTTTACTAGACAAGTGTGCATTGCTTGAGAAGGAAAAGGAAACATTTGTTGAAAACATTAATTTCCTTACCAAGCAATACACGGAAGCGAGAGAATCCAACATGGAATTTACCAAGACTACCATTCAACTCAAATCGGACTTGAACAAGTTTTCGTCTGGGTCTAGCAAACTTGACAAGATGTTAGGACTCGGTCAAACAAACAAATTCGGACTTGGATATGAACGGACGTATGCCGTTCAAGTGATGAAGAAAGTAGACGAACACTCGACAAAACCGGTTCCAAAGGTTTATGGTAAGTTTGTTCCTCCTAAGAATTCTTTTGCTAATAAAACTTGTCATCTTTGTGGTGTTGTAGGTCATGTGAAAAGATTTTGCAAACAAAAGCCATAAAAGTACTACGACACTCATGAATCGGAGACCAATTGAACAATTGAAGAAGGAAGATCCAAAGACAAATGCAAAGCAAATTTGGAAACGGAAGAAGGATGACCCTAAGAAGAAAATTGCTCAAATCGTCGACAAGCAACACGTTTCTCAATCAAGTCGGCCAACGCAACCCAAAACACGTAAGGTTTGGGTGCACAAAGGTGAAATCTTTCCTTGCCTTGTCATCCACACATCGCTTCATACTTACGATAACACTTCTTGGTATCTAGATAGTGGTTGTTCACGTCACATGACCGGCGATAAAAATTGGTTTACTTCTTTAAATAAAATCTCCGGAGGACTTGTTGTTTTTGGAGACGGTCGGTCGTCAAAAATCATTGGAAAAGGAACAGTCACTATCTCAGATGGCCCTACTTTGAATGATATTTTTTATGTTGAGGGACTTAAATCAAATCTCGTAAGCATAAGCCAATTGTGTGATGACGGGTACTCAGTGAAATTTTCTGATAAAGAATGCAATGTGACTTGTGATGATGATATCTTTTTAAAAGGTGTAAGATCTCAGAACAACTGTTATGTATATAGTTCCCAGTACTTCATCTGAAAAATGTAACCTAGCGACATTAGAGACTGAAACCTTATGGCATGAACGTCTAGGTCACATAAACTTTAAGGAACTATCTAAGATATCGAAGAAGGAGATTGTTAGAGGTGTACCTAAGATAGACTTTAAAGAGAATACTATGTGTGGGGGTTGTCAACTGGGAAAGCAAACTAGATCCGCACACAAGAATTTGAACAACTTAGGGACATCTAAACCTTTAGAGTTACTTCATATAGACTTGATGGGACCTTCTAGGATTCAAAGTTTGGGTGGAAAATAATGTATCTTGCTCATTGTTGATGATTTCACTCGTTTTGTATGGAGTGCTTTCTTACGTGAAAAAGCTGATACTTTTGATTCCTTTTCTGAAATCTATCTTCGTCTTATGAATGAACGTAATGACAAAATTGTGCGCATTCGAAGTGATCAAGGGGGAGAATTCATAAATTCAAAATTTGTTGATTTCTGTGTTTCAAAAGGCATTAAACATGAATTCTTTGCTCCTTATACACCACAATAGAATGGAGTGGTTGAACGCAAAAATCGGGTTGTACAAGAGATGGCTCGTGTTATGCTTCATAGTAAAAAAGTTGCGTTGCATTTTTGGGCTGAAGCGGTTAACACTGTCGTCTATGTTATCAATCGGATTTATGTGCGCCCGGGTACTTTAAACACTCCGTATGAACTATGGCTTGGTAGAAAACCGAATATCAAATATTTTCGTGTCTTCGGGAGTAAGTGTTTTATCCTTCAGGATCGTGAAAATCTTGAAAATTTTGACTTCCAAAGTGACGAAGGGATTTTTCTTGGTTATTCTACTACAAGTCGAGCATATCGTGCGTACAATTTGCGTACTAAGATGGTGATAGAATCTATTAATATAAAAGTAGATGAAGCTTCTTCTGTAGGATCTTCTGTGAATGGTTCTTCCAATGCTTTGTTGAATGATGATGATAATGATTCTCCATTTGTATTGCCTGTGAATGATGATATTTCTGCATCTGATAATTCTGCACTCTCTGAAATTGTTGCATCACATGATTCATCTGACACCCCAAGTAACTCATCTGAAATTCCAAGTACGTCATCGGAGAATACACCTTTGAGAGTATCAAAAGATCACCCATTATCCAATGTGATAAGAGATCCTCAAATTGGTGTGAGAACAAGAAGTCAACTTCAGTGCGAATTTGCTTGTTATGTATCTTTAATGGAGCCTAAGAATATTGACGAAGCTCTTCTGGATGAATATTGGATAAATGCTATGCAAGAGGAACTTGGTCAATTCGTTCGTAATGATGTTTGGGAATTAGTGCCACGGCCTGAGCAACAACACATAATTGGTACCAAATGGATTTTCAAGAATAAGAAAAATAAGGATGGTACTATTGTTCGAAACAAAGCTAGACTTGTTGCTCAGGGTTACTCACAAATTGAGGGAATAGACTTTGATGAAACCTTCGCCCCGGTTGCTCGGCTTGAATCAACTCGTATTTTGTTCACGATTGCCTGTCATTTTAAAATTACTCCTTTTCAAATGGATGTTAAAAGTGCATTTTTAAATCGATTTTTAAAAGAGGAAGTTTATGTTAAACAACCGAAAGGTTTCCTAGACTCAAAATTTTCAAATCATGTTTTTCGACTGAAAAAGGCACTTTATGGTCTTAAACAGACTCCGTGGGCATGGTACGAGCGTCTAACAAAATATCTTATAGGAAAGGGCTACAACCGAGGGGGAGCGGATAGAATTATTTTTGTAAAACACTCCAAAAATAATTTTATTGTGGCACAGATTTATGTTGATGACGTCGTCTTTGGGGCAACTAAAGATAAAAATGCTAATGAATTTGCAAAATTGATGACAAGCGAGTTTGAGATGTCGATGATGGGAGAGGTTAATTATTTTCTTGGACTTCAAGTTAAACAAACGAAAGATGGAATTCACTTGTGTCAATCCAAGTATGCGAAAGACTTGGTTAAGAAATTCGGATTGGATGGAGCAAAGGATTTTGACACTCCGATGGGAACAAGTAATAAGGGACTTGGTTTGAGTTCTAATGGAAAGAGCGTGGATGATAAACAATATCGGAGTATGATTGGGAGTTTACTATACTTGACTGCGAGTAGACCGGATATTGCTTTTAGTGTTGGGATTTGTGCTCGCTATCAAGCTAACCCCAAGGAAGTTCATCTGAAAGCGGTTAAAAGGATTATTCGATACGTTAAAGGTACGACCGCATATGGCATCTGGTATCCTATGGGAACATCTCTAGATTTGATTGGATACTCCGATGCGGACTGGGCTGGTTCTACAGATGATCGGAAAAGCACTAGTGGAGGGTGTTTTTTGAAAGATTTGAGGAGCCCAAGGATCTATCTAGATTGTATCTATCACCTAGAGAGGGGTGAATGGGTAAACGGCCAAAAACCACAAATCTCGATGCAATAAAAATAAATGCGGAAAATAAAAAGTACACCGAGATTTACATGGAAAAACTCCAACTTGGAGAAAAACCTACGGGACCAACACGCGAAAAAATAATTCACTAAGAGAAAAGATTACAAGGTGATTACCGACTCCACGGACTCAACCTCTCTTAACCTTCTATGAATCTTCGCGCTACCCTCCGTGTTGTCCACGCCCTCACGTTCGAATCCACGAACGCCTCCACTTCGAATCCACGAAGCTTCAATCACGTCGAATCCACGACGCCACTCGAATCCACGAGCAAACGATCCGAATCCACGAACCGCCTTTGTTCACGCCGAATCCACGACGCCGTTCATGAAGAGTATCATGATTATGGTGCNACTTGAAAATATGATTCTAAGATCTATAATTAAGTATGAATCACCATAAATAAGATTTAAAGCTTACCTAAGAATCGTGATTCAAGTTTTGCGTGTTTTGCGTCCTTTCCGATTCTTCGAAGTCTTGGATTCTTCGATCTTCAATACTCCGCTCCGGACTTCTTCAAGACTCCAACTTGACCCACGAAACTTGCCAACACATAGGACCTAACATTTTTATCTTGGACATTGTCTGGTTGTGTGGCACAGCAAGAAACAGAACTGTATCGCACTTTCCACTGCTGAGGCTGAGTATATTTCTGCTAGTAGTTGCTCCACTCAGTTGTTGTGGATGAAGAGCTTACTGAGCGACTATCAGATCCCTTCCACCAATCTTACAATTCTTTGTGATAACACAAGTGCAATTAATATTTCTAAAAATTCTGTTTTACATTCTCGAACAAAACATATTGAATTACGATATCACTTTTTAAGAGAATTGGTCGAGTCAAATATTCTTCAACTTGAATACATTTCTACTGAAAATCAACTCGTTGATATTTTGACAAAACCTTTAATCAAAAATGTTTTCTATATTTGCGAAAGACTATTGGTATGAATCCTTCGGTCTAAATGTATTCTACGGGCCATAGATCATGCACAATTTTTTGTTTTGTTTATTTGCATATCTTTTGTTTTTACATGATTATTGTTGAAACTTCCATGATGTTCTTTTAATTGTTTCATAATATGTTTTCCTTAGTCACTATCATTTTTATTCTTTGTTGTCATGATTGTTGAGAGATTGAACCATTCAAATTCTGTTTCAGTATAATTTGTTAAATTCATACCTCATTCTTTGAACTTTCAACATTGTTTTTGTCTTGTTTGATTATGAGCTATGATATGAATAACGATTTTCCTATTTTTGAACTTGTGATACTATTTTCAACTTGGGGGTTGCACTAATTTAGGGAAAGTCTTTCCGGTAATTGAAGTTGATAATTCAAAGGATGTGGAAAGAGTTACATCCCTTCTGGGAGTGTGAAAACTACCACCACATGGAGGAAAGAGCTACCACCCCGGTCGTCCGATCAGTGTGTGCAGCTACCACATGTTTGATTAAAGCATCTCTAACAAGCTAAAATGCATCTGAAGATGAATGAAAATATTTCAGAGTTAAATAAACATATATGAGGTGTTTTGGAGATGATAAAATTTATGTCAGATATCTCCTAGGTGATATAAGGTGGATTATGAAAAGATGCTCAGAGAGCCACTCCTTCATCGAATAGTGTGCATAACTCAATTTGAACATATCATCTTGATTTCACTATTATGGGATCTTTTTATTCATCATTTTAGTGAATATGACGATAATACAATACAATAAACTTTAGATCTTGACTGATGTGTGGGATTTCGCATTATACTTCTCTAGAATTTATTCAGTTTGTCGGTTCAAAATTTTTGACATTTTGAATATTCTTGAAATTGACTTCGTTTAAACATATTCATGAAATTTATATGAAGGTCTTTGGGAACTCATAGAGATTTATTTTTTATATTGGACGTTTTGCTTAAAAAGAAATTAAACTTTAAAACAAATTTTTGTATTTCATGGTTCGGGGACCGGTCCCTGGCTTGAGAGACCAGTCCCTACGCCCGAGCCCTTATATGAAGTTCTGTTCGATTTAAATCTCTTTCTCTATTCTTTCATTTCAACCTTTTTTCAAAAACACTTTCTAGGGTTCCAGAGACTCCTTTCTTCCTTCTTCATCAATTGCACCTGGAGTTTTGGTAATGATTTCACATTTTGCTTAATTTTTTATGATTATTCCGAATTTATGTGCATTTTGATATACTAGGGTCGTTTGATGCATCAATCTTTATAGAACCTCTTTGTTCTTCAACCTAGCATGATCGTGTCTCTTTTTTTGGCATACTTATGTGATTTGTGCTTTGTTCTTCGACCTTGCAGTGTTTGGTTCTGAATATTTTTTTTGCTTTTGCAATTTTTTCTGCATATGTTGGATTTCCAGCTGCTTTGATGTATGTTTTGGCAGTGATGTTTTTTGTTTTTTTTTTTAACTTTTTGATGGCCCTAGGATCATCTAGTTAAAGGTTTTATTTTGACCAATTTTTCTCGTAAAAATATGATGTTCTTATGTTCAATATACATCAATTATTTTTTTCAACAGGGGCCTCTTCGAAAATGTACTCTTGGTTACTTGTGCTTGTGTTCCTAATGGCCGGTGGTGGTCGTGGAAGTAAACGTCAGCGTACTTCGGCTGAGCACCCGGTTGAGCAACCTGTTGAGGATGTGGGTAGTGAATATGCACCTGAGGATGAGTCTGAAGCTGCGTCAACAGATTGGGAAGCTTTGTGTCACAGCCCGCGACCACCCGCCTATTCGGACCGAGGTCGCGGCGCCGCCGACAGTGCCGAACGGACAGGGTTTCCCCTGTACGTTCAAGGCAACGCAATCAATACAATACGAAGGTTCCAACCAGGAACGGATACCAATCCAGATTGCATAAGGAAGTATCAAATACATAATTACTAGCTATTACAAGCATTCACTCGCATTCATTTTTACATCACAGTTTCTGTTTACATACTACTTCCAAATTACAATCTAATTATTACATAACTTTACATGTTTAGTACATTTTGCTTTTCCTTGTCTTTTAGTCCCCTAAGCTAGACTGTCTCAGGGTACTGCTACCTCGGTCTCTGTGGTGGGGCGCTATCTACTGATCTACGCCCTCGCCTCGCGCCGCCGCGCTGCTCACACGTGTACCTGTACCCCCAAAACCACACGGGGGTGAGAACTATATAAATATAGTTCCCAGTGGGTACGGCCACCCAAGGGAAAAGCTCGACCGTCAGGTCTAAGTAGGCCCTGCAACATGTTAGTTCAACAATATACTATGCAGATATATTCAATTGAAATACATGCCAGGCCTAACAATATGCGATATGCAACTTTACGCTGTTCTAGTAGATTACTTGAATTCTACTTTTACTTAGCTACTTTAGCTCACATCTTTTACTCTAAGGTTTCTATTACCTTAGGATCGCGACACTAACCACTGGCTTCTAAGGTTTCTATTACCTTAGCTCAAGCCCCTATCTCTAGCTCATAAGGGTTCCTCTACCCTATCATAGCTAACCTCCCGACTCGGCTTCGAGTCATCTACGGATAGTCCGCACACTGGTTGCTCATCAGCCTACCGCACTCTCTCAGACTCAGCCTCCTAGCGGCGAAGTCGTCGCACACGCTGAACACGGCTCGAGTCACTCGACTTGACCATCTGGTGGCGATCGCGTTGCACTTACCCAGCATGAGCTCGAGGCATGACATACCGTCTGGCGGCGAACGAGTCGCACCACACCCAACAACGGTCATGTCAGACTCAGCCACCTTGGGGCACCCGCATCGTACTTACCCAGCATGGATTCAGTCTACATTGGCGGTCTGATCCTCAATCGGCTTAACCATCCGGCGGCGAAATCGTCGCACAACGCCACGACAATGGTTCAAGCCCCGGGCGGTGATCGCAGTCACCCCCAATCTACCCACAGTACCAAGTTCAGCGGCGAAGTTGTCGCACACACGCCCTAGCTTGTACTAGGGACATCAAAAGTTCCTGGGATCCCGGAATCCACTTTCCACAGGTCGAGAGTTCATAACCAACCCTATATCATCGATCTAACTCATCCTAGTGGCTATACCACTATACTCATCAACCTAGGTTCTAAGACTCTAGGTTCTATGTCCACGTCACTTAACCTAGTTACACTTGCTAGGTTCATGTCATCTTTGCCTAGATGTCCACTTCTAGGTTTACTAGTTTGACCTAGATTCACTAACACTAGGTTCGATGCCACACACCTAGCTAGATTGTTGAACTCTAGGTTTACTATTCAACCTATGTTCTTCAACACTAGGTTAGATGCCACTCGATCTATCTGACAACCTAGTTGTCCAGTCAACTCTACTCACACTAGAGTTATCATTATTATCTACTTAGCTTTCAAGATGCTACTTTGCATTCTTTATCTTAACTAGCATTATATATGTGAGGAAGTGAATTCTCGAAATACAAGGATTAGACTTCATGTAGGATCGACCAAGGGTCGTGTTGGTGAGCTTTGGAAAAGCCAAAGATATTAAAATCACCAAAAGTGCATTGGAAATGAGTCCACGAGAGCAAATAGTGCAAAACTTGCACTGGAGCAAAATTGCTCTCGGGGACCGGTCCCTGGCAGGGAGGGACCGGTCCCATCGGCTGGTGTTGCGGGGTTGCTTGAGGCAACCGGTCCCTGGCAGGGAGGGACCGGTTCCCGAACGCGATCCCAGCGAGAAAAGCCAAAAATTGGCTAAGTCCTAAAAATATTGCTCTCGGGGACCGGTCTCTCAAGCAAGGACCGGTCTCCCAGGGACCGGTCTCTCAGGGAAGGACCGGTACCCGAACGCATGACCCGAGCTGAAGCTCTCGGGGACCGGTCCCAAGTCGGGGAGACCGGTCCCTCCGCGCGCAGAATGCCCAGTAAGGGCAGTGCACAGAGTGAAAAGTTGAGGGGCCAGCTGGATATTGTTACAATATGAGGGCTTGTGGTCCCTCTCTCTCCCTCAGCCTCTCATTTCCCCTTTCCCTCACTCACACTCTCTTGCTCTCTCTCTCTCTCTCTAGAAGAGAAAAAGAAGAAGAAGAAAAGAGAAGGAAAAGAAGGAAGAAAAGGAAGGAGAAGAAGAAAGAGATCAAGGAAAAGAAGCTTTTGGACCTCTCCCTCTTCCTCTCCTCTCTCTTTTGAGCTAACCTAGAGGTAAGCTTCTAATCCTAGCTTATGAAATTTAGGTTTTTTGAGTTTTAGCGCTTTGGATGGGATCAAATAGATCCCTAACACCATGAATGGGAGGATTAGAGCTAGAATCTAGGGTTTTGAGATGGGTTTAGGTTGATGCTAACCCTAGGGCACCAAAATAGGGTTTTTGGTAAAGTATGGGATTGATCTCATTTGAGGCCTTGCAAACCAAATTGGTAGGTGCCAAAACGCGGGGGCGAAGTCGGATTTCACATTCGTCGAGTGGGTCAAGAGCTATCGGCAAAACAAGGCCGATTGAGCATTATTTTGGACCAAGAAGACTGAGACTTCGTCGTAACGTCCGTTGGAGGGCATTTCTAGAGCCTTTATACCCTCAAGAGGTGGGGGGTGTCATCCCGAAACATCCGCGTTTCTTTTTGTCACACCCCGGGACCGATGCCAATTTGGCTCGACCCGAGCACGTCAAACAGACGCCGAACGGATAGAGTTTCCCCTATCCGCCGAAGGCTCATCACATGTACATTTTCATCAATAGAGAAAAGCACTAGCGGAAACATACACAAACGGCTTACACGAGGGTAAGCAATAGCCATTAGTGAAAGAAAAAGGAAACTAAACATTCACAAGTAATTTGATTCATTTTAGATCATATACATTGCATCCATCTCTTACACTTAGGATTCTTTGCATTTCATTACATAATTTCATCATTTCTTTCTTACATCACATTTACCTCGAAATAAGCTTTACATTCTTTTCTTTACATTACTAGTCATCATGTACAAAAGATGAACATAGGGTAGCTACTATCAAAATGTAACCCAACTCCGGTGGCCTCTGACTACGGTGCGATACCTTTACCGCGGTCGCTCGCCGGCTCGCTCGGTCCCGGCTCTGTGGAAAAAATAGTGGGTGTGAGCAACTACAACATATTTCCCAGGGTCAGGCTCAATCACCGCTTTCCCACTAGGACTAACTCGGCATACATAGAAAGGATAAGCTGAAATATGCGTAACCAATCTACAACATGATGCTAATATGCCTGAACAATAACAAGGAATATGCTCAACAGTTAAATAAATGCAGATCATGGCAAATGCTTTTGTACTTTATCCTTACACTTTGTCTTGATCCTTATGCACCTTTGCACCTTTGTTCTTGTTCCTTTGCACTTTGACTCTTTGTTCTTATTCTTTAAATCTTGGGCTAACCGGGGCGTTTCGCCACATTAACATTGGCTTCACATAAAGTCCATCAATCGCAGGACTCACCCGCTAGGACGCCTTCATGGTCTACTCCAAACCGGGTAGATGCAACTAACTCCGGAGCGCATCGGCCGACGGGGGAGCGACGCCCTCGAGCCCGGAACTCATTAGCTAAGTATGATCATATCCTTAACTCACAAGGATTATAATTCAATCTTTGCACTTTACACTGCTCTAGCGGTCTTTACATCACTTTGTTGCAACGACTCATGCCAATCACATTCTTTACATCTTCATTACTCTGCTTGCTAATATCTAGCATTCTTGTTTCGTTACAATTCTTGTTCTCGTTGCCCCACTTTACTTTAATTTACACGTTGTCACTTTCTTCATTCTTACCTGCACTTTAGTTTCTTTACATCACACTAACTCTAGTGTCATTTTCACATAGCTTATATCGAATGCCACTCGATTATGTCATCGTGGTTCACTCTGTTTTTTGCTCATGTGGGTGCTCACATCTTTTCTTCTCATGCATATATTCTAGGGTTCTTGGACGATTATTAGGTTATCAACCATCATTTATGCAAGTTGCTACTCAAATCACGGTCAATTACATCTCCTCATTACTTTTACCCTAAATGCATGCAGCCATATATATATAGAACATATTCAAAGACATGACACATTAAGCATAGAGAGGAAGTTCAATAAGTTGAGAAGGCACCACCCCCTCGTAGGTCTATTTAGGTGCTCCGACGATTTTCTTGAGATTTTCAGTGCCTTCGTTCCTTTACCTCGCGGCAAAACAAAGCCAACTTAGGCCATTTTTGCCCATATCTTTCTATAGACTTTTTCGCAATGCTAAATTTCCAGAGTGCACCAACGCGTCGGAAAATACCCCCAATTAGGTTTTTAGAGTCAATTGCGCACTTAGAAACCCTTCATGACGGCAAAGCCCGACAATTCTGTGCCAAGGCTCGCCATCATATACAAAAACTAGGGTTGATCTCATTTTGGGAGCAAAAGTAGCTTCACTTATACTCTAAACTATCCATTAGAACCATGCCCTAGCTCACTCTCAACCACCCTAGTTTGCGCGATTCACCATATGAAGGGTGTGTCCAAGCTCACCGCTATAAGCAAATCTAGGTTTTTGATCTCTGTTAGAGCAAAGGAAAGCATTCAAAACTCCTTAAAACTTTCAACTCAAAACTCATGTCTAGGTATTCAAACCGACTTTTTAGCGGTTTTAGCATTCGATTAGGGTTGAAGCTTACCTCAAAGCTTTCCCTAACTTGCACTAGCGAGGAAGAAGATGAAGCCTCTTTGTCAAAAAGCCGTCTTCTCACTTCTTTTTATTCTAGAGAGAAAGAGAGGAGAGAGGTTTGAAACGGGTGAGAGTGAGAGAAGAAGGCTGCTCTCAGCCTTCTACAATAACCATTGGCTACAAAAA